>NW_028185173.1:160334-212474 GCF_003343005.1 Rhea americana
AGCGCGGCGGCCCCGAGGCGGCAGGGACAGAACAATGGCTGGCCCGAGCCAAAAATAGGTCAAGCGCGGCCGGGTGATCGGAGCCGGCCTTAAGGCATTTAAAAATACCCCAGCAAACACAGCTGTCCAGGCCCCGTCTCTCAGCCCGCGCTCCCGCACCGCGCGCCCTCGAGCGCCTTTAACCCTTGCGCGCTCCGCCAGCCGGGCCACGGCCACGGCCACGCCACGGCCACGGCCACGGCCACGGCCACTGCCACGGCCACCGCCACCGCCACGGCCACGCCACGGAGGGAGGCGGAGGGCGAGGGCGCAACTGAAGGCGAGGCACAGCCGCGCTCCGTCGGGCTCTGGCGGCCCCCCAGCCCTCCCCTCCCGCCGGGCAGGATTTTGTCAAAAGCGAGCAAAACGCGAAGGCCTCTGTATTGGTTCTAAAATAATACTGGAAGCTTTTGCTCATAATGTGGTTTCTGCCTCACCCACGCACAGCAATCCTGGTGTGCTATTTTTGTTGCCCGTTTCTCTGGCTACGCTGCAGTTGGCTTTAGCGGGAGAGCCTGGCCGCTGCCTTTTCGATACAGGGCTGCAGTCGGCTCAGGAGAGGCGATTTCTGAAGCTGCTGGGGGGGCTGCCGGGGAAGCTGAACGTGGAGGGACATGTTAATGAGGGAGCTGGTTTCACACTTTCATTTCTGAGCAGCAATTCCATTTTTAGCACACTTGATACAATTCTTATAGTAAGTTACCAGTTGCGGCACAGCAAACSAGACACGCTTGCATACTATGCACTGTTCTGTTGACTTATGAAAATTTGGATGGGGCTGAGTCGCTCACACTTATATTTAGAAGCACCAGGCAATTTGCACTGCATCTCTCTCGGTTTGACGAGGCGATGCGCTTTCAGGAGCGTAGCATTTGCCTGCATGTCAGACTAAAGCACCACACTCCTCTGGCTCTTGGCAAGGCTTCACGCATGCTGCATCAAGCTAATTTTTCGTAACGCTATTTCAAACGTTGCACATTTTGTTTGCTGATTAATAAACCTATACCTGGATAAGCCAAGATTCATTTCACTGCCAGAAATGAAACTTTACTTCTCTGGTCCCCAGAGGTGATCAAAGCCTCTCGCTTCGGCCAGGCACCTTCCAAAGCGCTGAGTGTCCCTCCATGCTCCTACTCAGCGTAGTGGCAATGACAACAGGGCAGTGGTTACTCACCAAAATGAAGAAGCCAATGCAGAGCTTGTCTCAGGGGTTTCTAGAAGATCTAGCAAATCTCTGGACTATCTCAAGCATTCCTTATTCTTGGAGACGCAAGAATACCGGACAATATTTGAGGCTCACTTCTGCCTTTTGGCCAAGAAGTGAACTGTTCTAACAGGTTTTTTTATTATTATTATTTCTCACAACTCTGATATCGAAGAAAAGATTCACAATACCAAAGTGTTGTCACATTCCTATGACCTCTGCATAATCTAAGGCATTTTGGAGGTCTGTGGCTCAGATCTCCCTTCCTCCTAAACCATTTCTTCCTCCACATGCCGCATCATGTACTCCTGCTGAGAGCTATGGTCCGTCCCTTCGGACAGATGGGGACTGCAGCAGYCGACACTGGGGTTTTCCCAGGAGGATCCCCCAAGCCAACACCCCCCTCTCCCTGCCTTTTCTCCCCCTGCYGCCCTCACCAATTTACCACACACACAAGGCAACTCTGCTTCCCTTCTCCACTTTGGAAAGAGGCCCTGCCATGCAAAAGGTAAGGGAAAAGAGGMCTTCTCTGGACGAATTAAAGCTCTGCAGACAATATAAGCCCAGCTCCGGAGGGGCAAGGTGAAAGTTAGGGGCAGCACAGCGACCAGCTGGGTGTCACAGCGCAGGACTAGTGTCACACCTATCACGGTACGTTTAAAGCTGACAATTTTTGATGTCGTGAACATTTAAAGTAATACTCATAGCATTCTCTCGGCAAGTGCCACAGAGTTAGCGCAGATGCAGACTAGCCAGTAATCAGGTTGATCTGGTGTATGAACCGTTCCAGTCTGGTCCCCAGAGGGCCACTTGCTCTATCTCATCCGCAGGGATCCCRGCACTGCCTCGGGGAGACCTGCTTAGACCACCGGGACTGATGCTGGAGTGTTTCAATCTGTAACCATGTTGCGAAGAGAATAAATAACTTACATTGAAAGGAGTGAGAAAGTAAACGTTCTTTTATCTCTTGAAAATAAATATACTCCATTTTTTGTGGGAAATGTATAGCACCAGGGGAGATG
The DNA here is from genome assembly GCF_003343005.1 of Rhea americana. NCBI lineage: Eukaryota > Metazoa > Chordata > Aves > Rheiformes > Rheidae > Rhea > Rhea americana. The sequence goes on from NW_028185173.1 coordinate 162,600, forward strand.
TTTGACAAAAGTACGAGGGACCACCAGTAGAAATAGAAAGCTTCTCCAACATAGACAGAAATAAATTAAAAATAGTGGAATTGCTTACGCCTTTGAGCCAACCAGAACGTTTAGTGACCCAATGCCTCAAAATAATCAGTCTCATATTACAGGGAAACACTGCAGGAATAAGCAAAAAGGAGCCTTAGCACAGAAAACTTCCAAGTGTGGGATCCTGCTATTAGGAACCCATATGAATTTCTATGTTCTTAAAAATATAGCTTCATCTTTTTTAAGATAGTGAGCATTCACAGATCTGACTTCAGCTAGCTCAATGGCTGAAAAAAAGCAAACTATTTTCAAGAGTAGAAATGTACATCCAGATATTTAGCTTTAAGCATTCTTAATTTTGGCATACATATTTTAAAATGACAGACATATAATGTATGCTATGTTAGCTAATTCACAGACTGTAATGACTACTGCATTGTGTTTTCTATTTTAGATTATATATAAAAATTGTATTAAAATATTTGACTTGTTAAGTCAGTCACCCCAAAGGTAGGGCTTTTACAATCTGAATTCTTCCCCCTCGCTCCAAGGTATAATGGGCCTACTTCAGAAAAGCTACAGGCTTAACTTTAAAGCCCTTGTGTAAATCCATCCCTTTTCAACATAATATTTAAGCACATGTTAAATTCTATTGATTTCTATAGAATTTAAACACATAGTTAAACACTTTGCTGAGTCAGCCCAGTCTGTAACTGTATGATCACATGATTTTATATAGCTTCCTTACAGTCCCATAGGGGAAGGATGAAGGGTTCATGCCTGAAGTAAATCTGTTTTTTATTTTTAAAGCTATGCATGTTATAAGGTGACATTTTCACACAGGAACATGAGTTTTTTGTTCCAGTTTTTCCAACACATTTCCTAAACTTAGAGAACTAGAGGTAAGAGTAAACTGTTGAAATGATTTAACATTGCRGAGGTGACTCTAAATGCAATCAACAACTTTATGGAAAATGTAAGGCATTTTAGTAGCACTATGATATCATTACAGTGAGTTTCACAATGTGTTTCTCTCATTTTGCTCCTGATTTGCTAAACCAAATAACTCTAAGGAAATTAAACTGGGAAACAGCATTAATGCAACAGTAAGGCTAAAAAATTAAGCACTCAAAAATTAAAAAGAGCTAAGATTTCTACTGCATTATTAACTCAGCAACATTATAATTAAGTAGAACTTTTCTGTTCCTACTTCCCTTGTTAAGCACAAACAATATATTACTGTTTTTTAGCAAATCCCATTTATAACTCACATTATTCTGAAGCAGAAACTTCATTATTACTTTAGTTCCAAAATTCTGCAGTTTCTTACTTGTAAATTAATTCTTAGATTCTTCTCCTTTATTGCTTCATTTTTGTAGAGCTTTCCAGCATATAAAGTTACATAAAAACTAAATTAAAGAGATGTTATTTAGCTTCTAGTCACACACTCAAGTTAGGATATCCCAGTCTTACAGGTGTTCCATACAACCTTACTTCAGCTCCTTTCTTATTAGACAAGTAGTCTGTGAAAAATGATCAAGTAATGACACTTATCAGTATAAAATAATGTATAAACAAATGGGAGCTATATAAACTTTGCACAGGTAACAGTAAATCTGGCATTTTTCAGTACTGAAGTTTTGAGTTCTAACCTTTGCAACCTAAAGAGCTCCTAACTAATTTTCTGTACACTTAATTTCTAGGATTAAAAAGAAAAAAACCACTATTGTATAGAACAGATGTTTCTGTAGCCACAGTTCATTAGATATCATTAGTACCATGTGAAATCCAAACATCCAGCATAAATTACTACACCTTATGCTAGAGGATTAACTGGGTTAATGAACAGCAGAAGACTATTACCTCAGAGAAGCAGATGGTTTGAGGGTAGAGAGAAATCACTGGAGAAGTACAAGTAGTTTGTTTTTTCTCCCTCCTAGAACTAAGGGACAGTATCCCTATTCCAAGCCCCTGGACAAGTAAAAATGGATCACTTAATCGATATGCTCTGTGTGGAAAGAGGGAGTGGAGGAATGTCTCTGTTTAGTTTTCTATATAGCAAGTCTTTGGCGTTCCCCATGCAGGAATACACGTTCCTGTTCTTTGCCATGTCGTGAACCCACAGAATGGACATTTTTCAAGTGAGGAGAAGAAAACTGTATTTTTAAATAAGCTTAAGCTCAGTTCAGGCCTCAAAAGAATTTCCTGGGACAAAGAAAAACATATCTATAGCTTTCAGGGATTTTGTGACAAACAATGGGAGAATAAAACTTCACAAAGTTTTAAGGATGAGGAATGTTGCAGTCGATGAATGTATGGGTCTCTACCACCTCTTCATACAGCAATACAGGGAGCCTATTATCCTTCTCATGTAGATTAGCTAAGGGGTTTTTTGGAGATAGCTCTCTTGGCTGCTTATCACTTCTTTCTTCTCTGAGAATATGTCTTTCCATCCACATAGATACTTCCACTAAAAGTAAATCCTCAATTTGGGACAACACCTCAAAAACACATGCTTAATTATAGGCACAAGGCTAAAGTTAAGCATATGATTAATAGATTCAAGGATATTTTCCTGAATCACAAACCCCAAATAATAAAAAGAAAAAAAGAAAGCGAGAGAACAATACAAGCCATGTAGCCAAAAGCAAAGTCAGATATCAACAAATAGATGCCTCAGTCCAGCAAAGCACTTTGGCCCTCGCATAATAACGCAAACAGAAGCCGCAAAAGGAGATTTACTAGGTCTTCCGCAATTCTGTGCAGCTCTCTTGGACAGCAGCACATGCATGTGTGCTGGGATGTCTAGCTGCACTAGACCCACCTGGACTAATACACCAACCCTACAGCACATAACTTATCACAGCTTGCAATACACGCAGCGTACTTCAGGCATTCCATGYTCGTTGCATGCATATGGAGCAGATAATCTGTACCTCCACGCAGCAATTCGCACAGGATATCCTGATGCGTGGTTGCCTCACAGACCACATCAGTAGACCTGAACCCCGAGAATTCCTGGACAAGAGACTCAAGTTCCTATRGCTGGAAAATCAAGATGAACAGCATCTCCAGCTTACAACGTATTCACGGGTTTAAGTGCTTTTTTGGATTTAAGCCAAGAAATGTAGGCCACGCTTGCTGTCTGGAGAACTGTACTGTGAAAACCAAGGGCTATGCAAAGGATCACAGCAGAAGATAGCCAACTAAATATGAGCTCCTAGGATTACACTGTGACCAAAATGGCTAATAAAATCCTTGGATGCATAAACAAGGTTATAYTGAGTAACAGTGGTGAGGTGATATGCATATAGCAAGGAGAATATTCTTGGGATACTGTAACTTGTTCCAATGTACATATTTGAAAAAGAATGCTAAAAAACTAGGAATGGATACAACAATAAGAAAAGGTTTGAAAAACCATTGGAAATTGGAAACGCAAAGGTCTGAGATAGGTGCTGAAGTGGCTTGGCACTGTCTGTATATACATACGGCAAGATGTCCAGTAGTGCAGTAAATGTTTATTATTTTAAGAAACAAGGCTTTAAGAAAAATCCATAAAATAGAAATATTCAAGCCAGAAGTTTTAAGCATAACTTATATTAYATTCATTTTAAACATAAGTTATAACCATTGCAGCAACTTATAAAGAGTTTTAGGTCAACCAGTGACCCTGCCTCTGGAAAGAAAGCTCCAACACCTCTACGGGGCAAACTCAGAGTAGATATTGTTGTAGAATTTAYACAAGCCAGACCTGGTGAGCATGGGAGGTATTTTCCAAGAAACTAAGAATTAGTAAGAATTATTTACTAAGTTAAAGGAGCACTAGTAACTAAAATTTACAATTTTTCAGTCTCCTGAAAAGAGGAGTTGCATTGTTTTTATATTTTAATCCAAAATACATTTCTTTTCCTATGAGACTTGATAATTTTTACTAAAGTAGCACAATGGATTTCATTGTAAACATCTTGGGAAAAAATGATTTTCTGAAAAAAGAAAAATATTTGCTTTGCTTTGCTGTTCAAAGCTCCTCTTCTAAGACAAATAAAGCTTAAAAGTATGTCTAAGGATCTTTCTAAATCCAGACTTAGATTCACTGAGGGAGGAGGTGGGTTTTTCTGAATTTTTCCCTCTATCAACACTGCTTACAATAGTATAGCACTTTTCCATCTTGTGCTTCAACTACACTACACAACCACCTATGCAGACTGGGGCAACTGTTTCTCTATTAAATTTTAAAGCAAGTCAGAATGACTTTACACAGTGAGAGAACTGCAACTACAAACCATTGGAAGCTTAGCCAAGAAAAAAAATGTTTTATATAAAGCACTGGGAAGGCCACTTTTCAACACGTGGGCCAAAGAGTAAACATGAGATGCCAGGCTATGTTTTGGGCAGTGGGAGAAAACATGCCAGTTTCTTCTTCTGTGCTCTCTGCTCACATCTCCTTCACCTCCAAGATCTCTCATGCTTTCTTTACTTAAGAGCATACAAAAACAACGAGAAACAACCTTACATGGGCAAACACACCTCTAAGAGCAGTAACAAATTGACTGCTACTGTGCTATCAAAAGGTCACATCTCAAACCAGTCAATAACGTTATGAAACCATACAAAATCTTTCTGGTTAGCTGGACCAGGACAGAAGCTAAGCTTGGTTCTGGTTCTCTCCTGTTTTTCAAAATGTTTCAATGAACCCGGATCCGCTTTTCATCCGACTTTCTTCCTCTTCTTGAATTCTGGTAAGAGACATCAGATTGCTCTTTAGTGTATAGTTTACCAAAATGTGATAAGTTCACTGGCTTGGGAGTTGTCCTTTACTGTGCCAGTGAATTTGAGTCAAAGCTAAATGGATGAAACTGTGACTTCAGTGCATAAACTGCAATTATTTTGCCTGACTTCAGTGGAATGAGGATTTCTCCTGGGAAGCAATAAGATCTTAATTTTCCTYGTTGAAACAACAAGTTTAGAGACTGCAAACAGAAAAACAAAAATACAATTGAAAGCAAGCTTTCATAATCCAGAATGGAAAATTAGAATGCATTCTGATGAAATAAAACTTCTCACCCAAGCTAAGTAAACTCCTTGAAAATCTTAACCTGGCTACTCAGTATAACTGAAAATACTTTTTGTTATAATATATTATGGTACTATCAAAACATATATGCCATTATGTCAAAACTTGAATTCCTTCCTGACTTTTTCTAAGTAGACATATCCAGTTGGTATTTCAAAGGCCAGAATCAGCCCAAAGAGGGATTTTATCCATTATTCAAGTTCATGTAGCAAAATTACACAACTTACAATTTGCTAGGCAGCCTGTCCAATAGATGAGGTGAAACAACTGGAGGGGAAGTGGACACCATCAGCAGGCAGATGCGGGCAGCTGCAGCTCCTGCTTCCATGCTTCCCCCTCTGCCTCTCCGGCTCCAGTTTGGTAGCAAGAGGCAAGTGCTCAAGCTCGCCAGGACAAAGAGACAAGGCTGGATCCAAGCTGACTTAGTATTATTGGATGTCTCTGAAGCCATAATTCTTGAGTTATCCAGAGTTCCTCATTAATTGGAGTATTGAAGTCCAACAATTTTTTGGATAATAGAAAGAGAACTGTTCACAGTAAACTGCCAAACTTATCTGAGCCTGAAACTACTCAAAAAAAAATAAAGTTCTGTGAACATGCAGAGGTTAGACATCCCTATCCCCATGATGTTTGTATCAAACATCAAAAGTAAATGTACAGTTGCTAAAAAAAAAACACAGAAAAGAACTGATAGTTTGCCCTGAAAGCATAGGATATTTGGAATAGCATGTGTTGAACTCATGTTCACACAACACTCCCATTCTAATCATCCCACTCTAATGAGATTTATTTATTTCTTGCAGAAGAAGGAATCTAGGAAGTGACAGCTCTTATGTGCACTTCAATTCAAAGAGCTTCTGTGAAAAGACAGACCAGAGATAAATGAATTAACTAATAAAAAATAACCTGCAAATGCTGGCATCCCAGTGCCACAGCAGAGATGACAGACTATTTCACATGGGCTTAAGCTTCTGAGTGGTCAAAATGCAGAATCAAACTCATGACCTGGGGCCTGTTCCAAAAATAACACAGCTTTACGAAATCCATCTAAGTACTTTCTGATGATATTCTGTTGATGGTACTCTAGGGCAAAGGCTGGCAGGATAGTTCACAATGTCATCAAAAACAGACTTTTCAGTCAACAGTCAGAGATTCTAAAGTATCAGGAATCAGGTCTCAGGTAAGGGACCAGTCACAGATGAGCTGGCCTGTATCTGCCAGGACTGACCTTCCAGCCCCTTCCCCTACTAGCTAAGGCTAGTGAAATAAACCCCAAAGAATATTTCCCTGCAGTTTAGAATATATTTTTCCATTTCCTGTCTGAAATTAATGCAATTAAAGTGCTATCATTAGTCCACTTACTTACATTACGAAAAAATGGATACATTTTCTATAGTCCACAAAATCCTGCTATAAACAGGGAAAGTAGCATTTTTGGCTAACTGTAATCAGTGACAAAAGCTAGACTGTTCAAGGCAGTAGGTATCACATATGGGTGATGTCCATGGAAAAACCTGCACGTAGCTTGCCTAGTGTATTCTTAGCCTGAACAGTACTAACTCCTCTCCTTACATCTGCTAGAAGTCCAGAAAAAAAAATAGAGGCAGCTTAGACAAATAAAAAATGCATACACACTTTAAAAATGGTTTGCTCACTATGAGTAAGTAAGTTTTCAATATCTCAGAAGACAAARAAAAATAATTAAGCTATAAGTCTGGTTTTGTGTAGTCTCATACAGGGTGCAACAAAATTCGACACCACCTTAACCAAAAATAGTTGTACTATAATAATAATATGGCTGAAAAAAAAAAAAAAACCCCTACATAAGTAAATTACTGGTGTGATGAAATGGGCTTAAGTTTGGTCAAGCTTTTTTTAACTCCCAGTATAAATGCTTCTAAAAATAGCACTCTTGTGCTTTACAATATTAATTTGCTTACCATTCTAAACAAACGTCTTTCTCCATTCTCAGACCACATGTGAAATCTTATATTTAAAGAATAATTTATTTGAAGTAACACAGCAGAATTGGTTTTATCCAGCCAACTTCAAAGAAAATGCTACTTTAAGCTATCCTACCACATTTTTCTCTTTAGATCAGTATTTACAGGTGTACAAAATGTGTATCCCCTAGAGGCCATATGTGTATGTGGAGGGGTATAAGCAATGTAAACAAACAATACTTTTTCAGCTATTGGTGTCACTAACGGTAGCTGGAATACTGACGAGAACATACATTGACAAACCACATAAAAAWTTAAGCTGAGAGCTACATAAGCAAGTTTCTTGCTTAAAACATATGGCGATTAAGTATTTTATCAACTTGGGGCCTAAATCATTATGTTCACTTTTGTTCGCTTTGTGTCCTCTCACACACAGCAGAAAGCCTCTAGCAATTCAGAGAGGCTTTATGCTATTCTGGGACCCATCAGAAAATGGATGAGTTGGGAGGTTGAGCAACTGGCTATATTTGCAAAGGGAAACCTCCAAGGTTTACCTACCAAAAAGAATTTCAGGCTAGAAATACACTTAGGATGGTTGCCAAAAGAAATATTTCATCAGCCAGTCTTTTACAGTACTGTGGCTTTCATCTAGATTTTTGTCAAACAAATTACTTAGTATTGAAGACACCAGCAGCCAATGACCCTGGTAACTGCTTTCATTTCTCRCACTCTTCTTGTGGCACTCAGCAGTTTTGTGGTACTTGGTCTCCTGTCCAAGGACCGTAAGCTTGTTACAGGGCACTTGGGGGTTTTCCGTGTGCTGTCTTGGAGGGAAGGGAGAAGGAAAGCACAGAAATGGTCCTCAGACCCTTAGCAACTACATATCCTCTAAGCAGTGGTCTGAAACTGCAGAGGACAGGATTGAATGACCTTGGTACTTCCTTTAGTCATTCTTCTTAGGTGGTATTGTGAAATACTGTGTTTCTAGGAAATGCATGAATCAGAGGGCAGCCATCTCTGCCCAACACACGTACAGAAAATTTAAAATAAACCAGCTCCTGCAGTCTCAGTGCTTCTGCACTGCTGATCAGTAGAAGAATGATGTCTGCCTTGATGGGACAGGGCCATACCACCTGAACAAGTTCCCTACACACTCCCATRCCTCTCCTCTCCCTGCCCAGGATGGCAAGGTTATATGTATTTGTTCATTCATCCTAAAGGACACCATCAGTTCTCCAGTGCTGCTCCAAAAGCACAAGTGAGGAAGGCAAGACCATTTTGTCACCAGTAGTTTTTCTGTTTGGTGAAGCCATAACCACAGTGACAGGAGTTCAAGATCCCTCAGACAGTGTTGTCCTATCCCAGAACTCCATTTACAAGCGACCTTACAGGGTTTCRGGAGGACTTTCACCTTGAAGAGGTTGACACCTCACAGAAAATCTATACTGCGAAGTCAATAYGTAGCATCAGTGTAACTGACTAACCAAACTAACCAACATCATTTAAAGATATGTACAAGATTAACAGCAGGCCTAATTTGAACACTAAGGAAAGAAAAAGTCATAGAATTCCATAAACAAAACATTGGAAAACCCACAGATTTCTACCATTTTTAGTTTTGATGGTAGAGATCTAAATTACATTATTTTACTAAATATAAGGTCTCATTTGAAAATGAGAACATTATCCTTCAATTAGTTTCTAATGTAGTACATACTCTGCATTTTCCAGTCATGCAGAAAATAGAATATTGGGTTAAATAACTTCTACAAGACTCCTGCTTATGTCTTCACTTTTAGTAAAATTTCAGATTATTTTAGACTGACTTAAAACCTAGGCTTAACTCTTCAGTCTAGCTAACACACAATTTCCTCCACATCTTCCAGCGCGCACACACAAAACTCTTCTAGTCTGTAATTTTCCTGTGCTAGCAGAGAGAGCAATCAGAGCATGCCACTCGTGCCCTGAGAGGACACAGGGACATTCCAGACTGCCCTGACGTCACACGAAAGGCTGATAAATAATCCATACAATTTGGCCACTTTGTTTGCTAAGCTTTACATTTATTTTTGTCTTCTGTGCAAGAGAAAAAGGCTAAACAGCAAGGCTTATTATATGCTATTCTGCTCAACACACAAGACTTGAAGTAGACTAGTATTGGCCATCTTTACATTTAACAAAACCATTGTCAAATTTTAATTTTGGATACAAGATATGACAACATTCAGTCTGACTCAAAAGAGCTTTGGATCCTTGTATACTTCAAAAAGGTTCTTTGCCATTACATGATTTCAGGTAGAACGGAACAAACTCGGCCGAACGCGTCTCATGCCGTTCAGGATCATGCAGAGCCAATAATCTATTTCTGACTAGCATAGATGATCCGTTTCCATTTTTGACAAGGTAACATTAGTCCCTTTACCTGAAGCAATGTAATGCTTCACTGGCAGAAAGCGAGGCCTGCAGCAGTCTTAGYCTGGTGCTGCCAGGCAGGAAATTTGCGTTTCATTCACATACTGAATGAAAATACCCATTCAATATATATAGTCTACCAGTGATTTTTTTGTGTATTCGATTTTTTAGTTTATAAACTTCCATTTTTTTCTTGTGACATTTCAAAGATCACATGATGCTTTTTACATCCATATATATTTATCATGCAGTTCGTAAAAGTGCCTTTATATGGGGAATAGTTAACCACTGCTATATAAAAAAGAATGTTCTCTTGAGCTGAAACCTCTGATCACAGATTTCACAGTGATCAGAGGCTAGATAGGTTCTCGGTGTTCCAGATCTCAGTCTGTAAAATAGCAGTAAAAGCAGCAGTGTATTTCACATTAGCATTTAGAAGACAAGTGCTTTAAGGGTGTTCAACACTGTGGAAGTAGAGAACATACAAATTCTTTAGGCAAAACTATTTATTTAGGCCAGAATATTTCTAAAGCACAGCATCAGTTAGGAACTGGTAAACTACATTTTGCCACAAGGAATTGGCAAGGCTGTTTCCTATGACTGTCAATGCTTTTTAAAAACCTGTGTTGTTTCAGATAGCTATAACTGAAATAAAATTGCATGTGATTTCCCAAAACCACAAGAGTTGCTGGCTTTTCTTAAAAGGTAGAAACAAGCGCAAAGAGCCTATGTTTTCTTTCATTTTTCAAAAGCTTTTTGTTTTTACTTGTGTTCTCTTAACCTACCCTGCTCTTCAGAACATTTTAAGTAGTTCTGTAAGTAGAACATTGCAACTTGCAAAAAATCATGGCCAAAGGAAAAGATTTGTTATACCTCTCTGTAGGTTCCCAGGTTTACAGCTTTGAGACACTTCCATTCACAAAGCGGAACACAGTTCAGCAACAGATGCTGTGGCAAGCAATGAATATCAGATATTAAATGYCTGATGTTAAAGTCATTTCTTTTATCTTCAGCTCAAAATGATTCTTTTTTTCTTTTTCTTTTTTTCTTTTTTTTTTCTCTTRAAAGCATGCAGGCTTCCRTCTTAGAATCTGCTGTACATTGAAGAATTAACGAGATCAATTGAAGGACTTTTTTCTCTACTCATTTAAAGCTGTGGTCATATACATCTGCTCCATTTACTTGATCTCCAGCGTGGACCTGGCATGGTCAGTTAGTTTTCCTTCTATTTTTGGCATAAGGATATTTCAACAATGATTGATTGTGATGAACTGCCTCTACTAAACATGAATCTAGCCAGTCCTCTTTATAACCTTCCCATGATTCTGGAAACCTCAATCTCAAATAGGGATAAATATTTCCATAGGATTTTTCTTTTTAAACTGAACAGAAAAGCAGTCTATGTATAGCTGTGGGACCCATGTTTGTAAATGTAACCCTCTTCTTTTGACTTCACTATATTCACCAAACAGGATGTTTGGTGTTTTCAAAGAGAAAATTAATAACTGATGACTATTTTTCCAACATCTTCCTTTCTTGCTATTATTATCACTTCAATTATTGCAGATGCATGACTGTTTTTCCTGCTCTCCTCCTTTAATTTTCCTCCTTTTCTTTCATTTACTGCTGAAATGCTGGCTGACTTCATGGTTTGCTTCTTAAAATCTCAGGGGAAAAAAAAGAAGCAAAATAAAAAGGCTAAGAAGTTTCCAATACCTGGCTATTCTTCTTCCCACCACTAACTTAAAACTCTCCTTCTTAGGCTAGACTGAGGAATTGAGCTGATATGCTCAGAAAACCACTGACATTACCAGGCACTGTTGTTCTTTTCTTCTGCTTTTGAATGGGTATGGAGATTATGCATACATAGAAGATATTTCCATCCAGGCTGAAAAAATTATTTGCCTCTTTGCTGTGATAATGAACATAAAGAGTTCCCCTCATCCCATTAGACAAATGAAGGGTTTATGGCTTTGTACTCTAACTGTACTTTCACTGCAATTGCTGCCACCTTGGTGCTACTTTCCTGTTTCGGAGTTTCTGAGGCTGTTCACAGAGCCACTGTCGGCCTGCTTCTGCAGGATGAGCTCTTCCACTGACCTGCTACAGGCTGAGAAAGCACCCCACAGTCATTAGAAGTCATATTTATTCCAAACCCATTAACTCAGACCTCATTTCACASAGTTTTAATGGCCATAATCTCTGCACGTTGAACTCAAGAAGCAAATGCAAAGTATTCCTCAAAGAACAGTGGATGTCAAATAATTATTAGGTCTCCCGTTCTTTTCTTGCATAAATAAACGTCTCACTCTTTTACTGTTTTCTCTCTCATGTATTTGCATTCTGTATTTTTTTTATACAATGTTCTTCATAATCTCTCGTCCCATAAGTTTCTGATCACTAATTCTCTGTTTTAATCTTCTTCTGTCTATATTTATCACTTTATTTCACAACTTAGTTTCTTACTCTTTGATCCTCTAATATACATCTTACCCTGCAATTTCTTTATTCTTCTTATTCACAGCCTGCATATTCTTCATCAAATACAATTCAAAATGTGTTCCTTACTACTTACTTTCTTATTGTACTTGCATACTTTCATCTTTCCTTAGTCTACAGAAATGCTTCAGAATTGTTTCTCTTAACTGCTGTTTTTTTTTCTTTTCAGTTCCCAAATTCAAAGAACACTTTAATCACAGCCAATTTTGCCATGGCTATCATTCCGTTTTTTGGAAAGGATAATGGTGGTCACAGCACTCATAAWTCATTAATGCCATGTTTTAAGTTTCCTTGCTGCTAACATTTTGTATCTTCTCTGGTGAAAAAGGAGAGAGATCTTTCCTTTTTTGCCACCTGCTCAAATAATCAGAGGCAACTCTTGAACATTTTTATTTTCTAAATTGGTGTAATGACAACGGACAGACAACAGAAAGCACCCAAAAAGCATTATTTTGCTATGATCATAAAGACTCAGCATTTTAAAGCTGATAAAAGAACACTGACAACACACTGAGAGGCCTGCATACTTGCTATTCATCACTTGTAATCATCTCTTTAGAGCCAGCTTTACCCTTTGTCGTAGGGAAAATGGAGAGGTATGATGCCCTGTTTTTGGCCAACAYGAAACAAACGTAGGCTTTTTATTCCATGAGAGAAAACACTGTTTTCCCACAGTGGAACATAAAGGGAGTTGCATGTTGAATAGAAATGGAGGAGGAGTGGGGAGGCGGGTGCAGAAGAGGGAGAGTTACTATGGAACGTGGAAACCTGCTAGAAAAACAAAGAAAAACTGCAGTTTGGGAAAAAAAACAACCCACCTTGTGTATCAGCCTGACACTAACCAAGCTACAAAGACTTAAAAGCAATGGTCAGCTTCACCAAACAGTATGAGCTTGCAAAGMATATAGTGAAGCTCTGTGAATATGTTTAAGATCTATTTTTTAAAAATATAGACATCCAACTTTCCAGCATTTCTTCAGGTTTCTTATGCCTAGCTTAAAACATGCTCAAAACAAGCAAAAGAACAWGGCTTACATTAACACTGTTCATTAAGCCAATTCAGCAAATCTTTTGGTTATCACCAGGATAGTGTCTGCAAGCCTGCTACCACCTTTTCGTGGTTCCTCTCCTTCCCCTCAGTCTGCCTCAAACTCTGCAGACCACATGCATTTCAGCCACAAACTTCCTGATTTGAYAATCTTACTTACTAGCACATGAAGAACCTACGAAATCCTCACATTTTTATTTCAAATGTATGTTCTCATAGTTGGGGGCTGTTCTCATTCCTTCGTTTAAGAACAATGCGCATGGATCRTGCCGTATAAATAATAAGGCACATTATCTTGAAGACGCAGGCTTGCTTGGGCTTACACACCCATAGGACTGAACAGATATCCTTTGGGGCATAAAATTAGTCATCTAAGCATCCGCAAGACTAGCTCCAGTACTCCTTTATTAGCTAAATGTTGATAAATATCATCAAGCATTATGCCAAACAGTAAAAAGCTGGGCTACTCAAATAAAAGATATACCGGTAGCAGGCAAATTTTAAAAACAGCTCATCTCAGTGACTCAGTCTGTTTTTATGATAAACCAAATTTTCTAGAAGTAGCAATAACAAAAGTCTGTGAGGGCTATCATTCTACCAAGACATTCAGCCCTGGTGTTTACAGGTGCCTTATACCAATTAAGCAAAAAATAGCAAAGAAATTACTAGGTTATATTAAAAGAAGAGCTTAAAATAAACATTGTGAGCTAATGTTAGAGGTATGCAATGAACTAGGTTAGGTCACACCTACAGCATATTATTGCCTGCAGCTCTGACATCTCCTTTATGAGCTCTACTAAAAAAAAAAAAAAAAAAGAAAAGAAAAGAAAAAGCTGTTGAGAAGAGCATCAGCAGTAAACTTTGCATCAAGCCAGCAATCTCTTTGCTCCCTCACTTTCCGTATATGGTAAAAAAGAAAAAGCTGTTGAGAAGAGCATCAGCAGTAAACTTTGCATCAAGCCAGCAATCTCTTTGCTCCCTCACTTTCCGTATATGGTAAATATTGATAAATGCTACATAGATTTTCCACTCTGTCTTTATTTTAAGCAAATTTTAACATGTTAGTTGCAGATGTTTATTTTGACCACTTGCTATTTCCTTATTTATGTGAGAGTGAGRATCTACTAGTCCAGCAAAATTCACCTCCTCAATATTTTATCATCCTTGTTGCTCTTATATTGAATACATGGCTAAAGATATGACTGTTTTTTTCCTAACCCCTTCCTCACAAACATAGTCACATCATATCACAAAAGATGGTGTCACATCTAAAATTAGAAACAAATCTCAGCTGTGATGATTTTAACACTGAGCCTAACCTTGAGAAATGCTGAGTGCCTTCCAAGAGGTACAGAGGTACAGGAGAATATATTCAAAACTTCTAAGCAGCTTATACACTTTGATTGCTGGACAGTTTATMAAAAAACAACAGTTAAATGAAAAAGAATGTGAAACAGAGATGGATTTAGAACAGCTATTGTGGAAAAGCAAGGTAGAACTACTGACACACATTCACATATAGCACTTGGAGAATGTTTTTATAAAGACTTATACGCGCTTTAGTTTTTAAGGTTCAATTTGAAATCTAARCTCATGGCTGACAGGACTGAACTTGCTTCAAATTATACCAAGTCCTTCAGGTTTGTRGGCCTCATCTGACCCATAGGAAAATAATGACTTTGCATATTAAAGATGAGCCTTAAATGACCCTCCCTATTTACTTCAGTGTATCACCTGACATGTTCTATGAGATCAGAAGCTATTTTAAAATTATATCAGAGCACAAAATGTGGAAAAAACCTGACATTAGACTAAGATAACAAAGTCAAAACTGTGAAGCTAACAGGACACTTTCTAGTCCCTATGACTTTGCCATTAATTGTACTTCTCTTCATATTCTTTTCCACACAGCTCAAAAATTGCATACAAATTTTCAAATTACTCAGTGTGGTCAACATACCAGATTAAAAATGATTATCGCCATTTATAACAATGATGCCATGAATCAAAGAAGATTGGTATGTCATTCCAAATTTATTTCACTAGCAGTATCCATTTTTATGCAAGTTAGCTTGTCTATAGCTATTTGGAATAAAATTTGATTTATTTCTGTTTMAGKTGGGAAACAAGGAGTAAAGATATATTGTGGCAWGAGGCACAACATTTGTTCTGAAAACATAACACATCAATGGAGCAATTATGGCAACCGTATAGGATGTGCAGTATATACTTTAACATCTATTTTTTAAAAGCTTGTTTTGTTCAGATTACRCTGTGTCAAAACCTTTCAAATTTACTTTTTGCTAATTTTCTGACAAGATACTGAACAGTAGGTGTCAGAACGACTTCCTAGAGGGACTGTGAAAGCTGCAAATGTAGATTACACATTATRATAACATAAAGCACATGACTGAATTGTTTCTCCTGGTGGACCCAACAGGACTTTCCGTCATTGGCCCAAGTAGCGGGATTCCTGTCCAAAACAACATGTAGAAAATATAGCCGCGTGAAACACGCTTACCTTACAGCATAAGGTATAGTGAAAAGATGGGAAGGCCTTTTCCCTACTATAATTTACTTCAGTGCAGAAGGATAACTATGATAATATTGAATAGAGGCAAGTGCCTACACAAACATTGTACAGTCTAAGTAGGAGACCCTGAAAAATCAACAAACCTACTTATCAGACTATATATTTCATACATCTACATACATGTCTCTATATAAAACATCCTGCTTACTCCCTGATAATCCTGATCCCCAACTATGGCAAGATTTGGACTCTCATTCAAGTTATCAAGCTTCTAGCGCCCTGGCTGGGAAGCTATCTGTGCTTACAGTGTTTATTGCTACAGAAAAAGAACATGTAGAAGAAAAGCTTCAGCTGCTACATTTCTATTCCAACGAGCACCAGAGTAAGACTAAAAAAAGTCCCATCACTTTTCTCACTGATGCCTATACTTCTGGTCAGCCCTGAAGTTCACACCATCACTTCTGCATACAGCTGCTTGGGAAACTTAGAAGTGAGATACGGAAAAATTTGTGAAGAATCCAACTTCACATATCATAGCCTTCCCAAGATAAGGATCTAAATTCTTCAAAGTATCCTCCCCCTGCCACCTGCAATCTAACTTGAAAGATAAAGGATTTACTTGGTGTCTGTGCAAGCCAGAGGAAATTGCCAGCTGTCACCTACAACCGATAAGCCCCCAAAATGGAGTAGAATTGATCTCAAAGGGAAAAATGGATTGATTAGGAGGGGCAAAAACAATCATTAAACTGAGAGGGAGAAAAGCTTGTTTACCTCCCTTGAAAGCTTACAAATTAAAATCTTTACACTACTTAGAAATGAAATATGTGTTCAATAAAAATGGTTTTATTTTCTCATCTCAAAATAAGAACTGACAGTGCAATTGTTAACAGAATTACTGCTTCAATAAAAATCTGCCAACATAAATTGTTCAGTTATTAAAAAAAGCACATCGTCTATTACTGTTTCAAAAACTTATCAAACCACTAAAGGCCAATATCATTGTACTAAATTCAGTGCACTGGATTGCTAACTTATTACCACAACTAACTGGAAAACACATATAAGCCTGGATTTAACATGCTATGCAATGTTAAAATCCTTCAGAGGTRTCTATGGGGAAAGCATGCATCTGGGTAGAAACAGTTGCTTGTGTCAGATATAATCCCTTTCTTACTATAAGAAAGTACAACACAAACATGAGGCACAATGATTTTTTCCTAAATATATATTATTTTCTAAAAATGATAATTCACATTTTTTTCAGTATTGCCCCAAGCCATAAAGAAACATCAACTTGTACATAAGAATATTGGAAAATGGTATTTATTTTTTGGTGGGAAATTAGTACTGAACTTATGATTTCAATGTTTGTATCCCAGTTATAATCAGTTATTCATGCAATCTAAAATTAACATAATGAGTATATATTAGTCTTCTGACCTAGAAGCTTTTTATTTCCTCTTCTACCTCATATAAATTRTATTTATACTGTGTAATTGAAACAATAGTGTTTTATAAGAAATGTTATTTTATTTATTTTTTTTTTTTTTAACCCTGATAGCAATACTGTCTAATTTTACTCAGTGGAGAAAGTGCATGAAGGTTTCGTGTCCCTTAAGCACTCATGGCCCCATGTTTGATTTGTCAGGGTAATAGYGTTACCAAGCAATGAGTTCCTGGCTGGCCTTGGCAAAGAGTCCACAAAGCTCAATCATAAATGGTCAGAACAACCGTGTAAGTAGTGGCCGTAGCACTGGAAACAGTGGTATCTTCTCAGCTGACAAGCCCTGCACCCTTGAGTTAGAGGCTGCCTACATTGCTGGGCAGTTAGATTTGTGGGTGCACGTGCCGCGCGTGGTGGAATCCAAGGGCGTCCCCTCTCGCCAGTCACCGGCCTCAACAGCAAGCGTTCATTTGCAGGCAGACCCTTGCAGTTGAGAAAAGGAGACAAAGGACTGTAGCATCTGTCAAACTGCAGAACTGGAGCTTCATATTTTTACAATACCTTCCCTAATTTCACTGAAGGCTTTTAGTACTCCCCAACTATGTGTAATATAGCAGGACCCTTAAAACCAAACAACTGATACACTCTCCCTTGGGAAAATCAGACMGATTACCCACCATTTGACTCATCCATTTCAATTACTGTTACAGTCAATGAAGATATTTTACTCTTTTGACCTGGCTATTTTCTGTTTTTACTTTTTCCACAAATAAGCATGAATTAAAATAAATCAATTACTATCTGCAATATGTTGATTTTTGTGCTTTTCCCTATGGTATTGGGCACAACGAATCCAATATTCTATTTCTAGCTTTTCTTGTAAGCATTTTTTATTTTCTCGGTGTTGCGTAACAAGCAGCAAGGCTGCCAGTGCCAGGTAGGAGCTGGCACTGCACGGTTTTGACTATTACAAAAATCTGTCTTTCATTAGAGCAGTCTAAAGAGTTTACCTGACAAAAAACATCCCACTGGAACAGACGCATACGAACTGTTTCATTGCAGAGTAATTCCTTGTTGAAGAACACCATKCAAGGATCTCTTATGAATTCTTAAATGCAAAAAACCGTGGCTTTTGCAAACACAGACGCGTAAGCTCTGATATGCCACAGCGCCACAAACATACACGCAACTACAAACAGTAACTGTCTGACCCGAGCAGCCAGGTCCCGACTGGACCTGATCCAGTGAAACTACTGCCAAAACTAACCCAGTGGATTTCTTTTATTCTCTCTCCCTTTATTTACTTTCAACATTGAATTTCAGTTAAAGGATGAGAACAATTGAAGCAGAAACAGAACACTAAATAATGCTAAATCCTCAGAGGCTGCATAGCAATTATCTGGAAAAACATCATATTGAAAACATAGTACTAATGAATCTTACCTAGCAAGAAAGGCTTGAGAACAAGAAGGGATCCTTCAAAAAGCTGAAGTTGTGCCCAAATAAAAATTAGAGAAAGGATCATAACCTCTGGCAGATTGAATATAAGAACAGAAAAGAGGGAGAGTATAAGGAGCAGCTAGCAAAATGACTAATAATTCTATCTTCAAACACATAAGGAAAAGGTCTAACAGAGAGTCTGTAGCCCAGTTAATGCTCAGGATATAAAAACAGTATCCAGAGAAGAGAAGGTCATTGCAGGGAAGCTAAATGAATTATTTGCATCCACAGTGYATACCTCACCTAGAAACAGTGAAAGCAGTAGGCAGTGAAGTGGTAAAGCCTGCTGATGCTAATAAACTATTCAGAATAGTAAGGACAAGAGCTAACTGGGCAGAACAGCAGAACAGATTTCTGATACTGAATGACCAGGTAATAAAATGGTAAATGAATTSCAGGCATGTAAAGATAAAGTGATGTGCATAAGAAAAGCAAGCCCAATTTCATACGTAAAATGATATTTTCCAAGCTAACCCTAGCCAATCAGGAGTGAAATTTTGGAGTTTTAAGTAGTTCCACAAAAAAATCTGCCCAGTGACAGTAGAAGTCATAAAAAGAATATCGAATATTCCAAATTATTATTAGGAAAGGAAAAGGAACAAAACCAACAAAAGGATCACACCACAGGTTACCTGTGTCTTGACATCTGGTGCAGTTCTGGTCTTTTCATCTCAGAAAGGATATTGTAAAATTGAGAAAGGTTCAGAGAAGGGCAGCAAGGATCTTTTAAGGTATAAAATGACTTCTGGATGAGGAACTGGTAAGTAGGCTARAAGTCTTCGGTCTGCATTAAGAAAAATTATCCAGGAAGGATATGGCATATCTGCAAAATCATGAGTACCATAAAGATGGTGGACAGGGGCCAATTTCCTAATTTCCTTAAGCACAAGAGATAAATGGCATCAAAAGAAATCCACAGAAACTAGCCTCAGTGCAAACAAATGATGTGGTTTCTCACAGATTAGGTGGTAGAGCTGTGGAACTCCTTGAAAAGGGTATTATGAGTGCCAAAACTTTACATGAGTTTAAGAGGAGATKAGAAGAAAAGTCCATTAAACTTTACTATATTCACGGAAGCCACTCCTGGTTCAAGAAACCGCCTGAGCTCAAAACACGTAGAAGTTATGAGATTACTCAAGAGCAACGTCATATGTGTTCACCCTCATCTTCCTCAGGCAGCTGTTTATGGAGACAGGATACTTTGTTCTGTGTGGTGCAATATCACAACAGCATAATAAGGGAGCTGTGCGTCACACTGTAGCGGGAAACTTTCTGATACCATTTTGGATAACAAAATTTTTGAGACATCTACCTGATGGCTCCCATTCAGCTTAGTAAAGTGTAGACTTGAAGGCCTTCAGCCAAGGCCACTTATATTTGTTAAAAGACTGTTGCTGAAATAGAGGTGGAGTTGTTTTTCGGGTTTAGCCAAAAAACAGAATTCCTATTTTCCTCACAAGTCCTATTTTGGGGGTTCTGTTTCAGTGTCCCAGAATGACCAAGGAAAGCACAGCCACAGCCACAACACAGCATAGGTCAGATGTGCTCAACCTCGATCCATCCCATGGGCTGCTGTCGACACATCCAAACAAGAGAGAAATTACTCCCCTGGAAACCGTCCGCTCCCACCTGCCATATTTGCTACCTGTTCCAGGTAGGCAGAGGGCACTCTGCAGGCRCACAGGTCTATATGCAGTAAAATCTGGTAAAGCCAAGAAAATAAACCTACTGCACACGAGCGCTGCAGCTGAAACGCCTGCAGAAAAACAGTACATCATGGAAGTGCCAGCCTAATGCATGGAATGAAGGACTGCCCAAGCACTCCAGCCGAGGAAGAAGACTCTGCTGCTGCTGCTGAAAAAAGCATCTGAATGGCTAAAACAGATTATCTGTGTATTTTTGGTGTAAGAAAGAAATAGYATGTGGTAAATTCGCCAAGCATGGAGAAAAAAAATGTGAAAACTTCCTGGGGAAAGGCACTGTAAAAACATCTGTGGACCAACTATAAGCAATAAAAGATTTGGGGTAATGTTTTAACATAGTAAAAATGACCTAATATTTACAGTGTGAATAAAAATGAAAAGGATGTCTTAAATACAGTGTATATTGAGAAAAAAGAAAGGGATATATATTTCATCTGAAATTCAATTATATTTGACACTGTGTGTTCAGACTATGTAAAAGATATGTATTTGTAAATCTTCAAGAGATTGAAAACTTCATGAATATAATAAATCTAATGTAATTTGATTCAAATGTCTACTGTGTCATTCTTCAGACAGGCTGTGCCTTAGGGCACAGTAGGCTAAYAGTTGACACTAAAGTTTTGCTAAATAGGCCATCTCTATTCATTTAATAATCCAGCCAGTTAAAAGAAAAAAATGCCCCTAAACACTATACTAATTATTAGCTGCAATGCCATTAAAACATTATGGTTAGTGTTCCACAGAGACAATGAATCTTGTATTTGTATTTGTATTTTAGACAGAAAGTGGTTGCCTGGTAGCAAGGATGCTCACACCTGCTGCAAAATAATTGCAGGGAAAATATTAAAGATTGGAGAAGAATAAAAACTTCATATTCCCTGAAATTGAATTTAGGAACTTGTTGGATTTCTACAGGTTAGCAGTAAAGAATTACCACCTAACACTGCATTTCTTTGCTTCTGAAACTCACCACTACTTCACTTGCCAGTACCTAGTATTCTGAGGTRAGATAAGAAGATATGAGTGCAGACYRTGCCAGAGGAATTGTTTCTTTTTGTTCTGCTTAGAGTTGTACTAGTGAGTTTGTAAAGATGAATCATGCCCAATATGTGACTGCAAATAATCAAATACAAGAAACCTCTAAGTAAACAAAACTCTTCTCAAAGACYGAATGTTCATAAGATTGCACTTAATCATTGCCTAACACTGAAATTATGATTATCTGCATGACTGAATCCACAGTGGAGATGAAGATAATTTCCACAGAATGTCCCGTCACAAAAAATCTCTAGGCAAAAGAATTGTATCTATTTATCTTCTATAGGCCCAAGAATACTTGTAAGTGGCTCTCATCATGCACTACTTACTTGTCATACAAGCTTACCACAAATCCCTTGTATATTACTTCAGGCTTTCTCCAAACAGACGAATTTAACAGCTATAATAAGAATTTAGCTTTTCATATGTACATGTATATGTGTATGCGTATGTGTATGTATATGTATATATGTGTGTATTGATATATATACATGTGTATATGTGTGTGTGTATATATATATTTATTTATCTTGTAAGGCTCAAATAAAAACTTTAAAATATTATATAAATTTTCAGACTAGAAAAACCTCAAACACATAGGGTCCTCCTAAGTATATTTAAATAATATATAATTATTTAGTTAACAGCTTCAGAGCTAACTGATTTTTGAGGACTGACTCATGACTTTTATTCTGGGTTGGCAAAATAGCCTCACTGTCTCTCATACATTTCCTTAATTGGACTATGAAGTCAGAGTGGAGCAACATAAGATACTCTCACACACTTACTTACAGGAATGAGGGGTGAGGGCTAGCAAAACAAGCACTATTTCCTGCTATGTAGTGCTGACTTTTACCAACASGTTAAGCTAGTGGAAATAAAGTGTTTTGTTTTGTTTTGTTTTTTAATCTGACAATGAGTAACAGCACTCTGTTGTTTATTGTTCAGAGAATGAAGACTATTTTGACAAAAACAAATACTTTAAAAATAGTAAGTCTTTTAGTACTTCAAGCAGAGCTTAGGCAAAATCATATTGGCCTGCTTATTTACCTAATAGTGGGTTAAAAAGAATTGCCTTCCAACGGCAAGTAGAGTTCAGGTCATACACGCTGACTTAGCTACAGAACACACAAAGAAAATAAAATAACGTGACACTTCTGTCCATCTGAATGCATTTGCTGATGAACAGATTTATGCTACGAATTCAGTTGTCACGGTTCCTCCAGTACAAAGCACTACCCAACTATAAGAAATTAAAAGCTCTCCCCATCTTAGGTCTCTCCACCCTTCTGTATGTATGTGCATGTATCAACATACAGCTATATATTTACACTATGTTTACTCCTTAATTAACAACGGACATAAAAGGAAATATAGGAACATTGAAGTATTTKGTATATCACAGATAACAGTTCACATACTTCACTTTTTGCTTATTACTTGGATAGCTGCATTGAAAGCAAATACCAAATCCTCTCAAGCCAACTTTAGGCAAATATTTACAGTTTATTACAATATGCTTCTAACTTTTTATAGAGGATTAGGAATTCAAAGTGTGCCCACTAAGCAAATAATGAATGGCAATGCTGTGYGAACTGCTTATGTGAAAAATTAGAATGAGTTTTTAAAAAACTGTTGAAATACTTAAGGTCTGATCTTGTTCCTATTGAAGGCAATAACAAAATCCCCTTTTGCCTTGGTGACAGACAAAGCACTATCTATCTGAACCATTTTCTTCAGACTTTCAGTAGAATTTTAGGGAATATTTTGTGCTTGATTTATAGATTAGCATTTATCTCTTCTCATTTATGTGTCTCTTCCAATTTATATTCAGTATTATTATTTCATGACTATAACATTCTTTATTATTACCTTCCTTCCTAGTATTCAATGAATTGCCTGTATATTAAAAAAAAAATGAAAAGAGATTAATAACCATTTAAAATTTGGGGAGGGAAAGCATAATTTGATTTAAAATATGAATACTCTTCTAAATCTCATCTTCCAGCTTCTCCTAGGTCTTTAGAGGAGTGCTGCCCTAGAGAATTCAGTGATGTTGAGAAGCTGATCATCTTTCTGCTGTACTCTCATTCTCTACACCTACAAAAACACTTAACTACACAAGCTGTAATTCMCATTTTGCTGGTGATGCCATTGACATAAGACTGGCTCAAGTTTTCAGAGCATACGGTTTCTGAGATCACTTTCTGGGTTTGTTATTTTGAGCAAGTGACCCCTTCTTTTTCCACCTCTTCATTGGCAGTATTCTCTCACACATCAGACCCCAGCTTCTTCTTTTCACATTAAACCCTACTGCAACTTGGCCTCAATTTCACTGGCAGACTGTAGGCCTGCTCTCAGCTATTGGGTATTGCTTTTCTTGAAACATATTCCCATGAAGCACCTGTGTTTTCCAAGAAAAATACTAACATGCTTTTAATACAAATTATCACTGAGATTATTAATGGTTAGCATTAAGGAGAGGAAGCTTTATGGAAAATGAATGTTGATGTGTATAAGTAGGTGCACAAAGTCTCGTATATAACACTTCCCTGTATAGGTATTAACAGAGAAGACCAATAATTACAATCTTTGTCTATTATTATTGTTTARTAATTATAATAGTAATAATATTTTCCTAATTACTTGTTCAAGCCTTGAGGGCTTTTGCCAATCTATCCTTATTTTGGTACTTTGAGATTTGCAAATATGCCGCTTGTTAATGTAAAGAGTAACAGTGGACAAAAATGTACTCACAGCATTGAAACAAAGGGCTGAAAACCAAGTAGAATGGTTAACATGATGAGGATTATCAGTGCTTTTCCTACTTCTGCAGTGCAGGCAAATGAACTGGAGCAAGAGTAATTGCAGACAGCAAACAGAGTGAGGTAGCAATCTAAGCGTGGTTAATACTCAAAACTTCTTTTTGGCAAAGATTTAGGCAATGCTTCTGCAGAAATGAAATACCACATAAAGACCTCATATAAAAATACACTGCTAAAAATATTCAGAAATATAAAGAGAAATCTCATTAAATCTATACCTTTTTTAAATAATTTYCCAAATGACACAAAGTCCACATGGAGCTGAATCCAGCAAGGGACATGAAGGGCCACAAGAAAGGCTTCTACAGCCAGGTCAACAGCAAAAGGAAGACTAGGGAAAATGTGGACCCGCCACTGAATGGTGCAAAGGACCTGATGACAAGGGACATGGGAAAGGCCAAGCCATGGAAGGCTTTCTTCATCTCAGCCTTTACTGCCTGGACTTGCTCCCAGGAACCTCAGGACTGAGTGTATATGTATATATGAGACCAGTGGGAAAGGCTGGAGGAAGGAACACTGCCCTCAGCACAGGACAATCAGCTTAGGGAACATTTACACAAATTGGACACACACAAGTCCATGGGACCTCATGGATGCTCCCACCAGTGCTAACRGCAGCTGGCCAGTAGTCTTGCAGGGCCACTCTTGATTATCTTTGGAAGATCATGGTGGTCAGGGGAGGTTCCTGAGGAYTGGAACAAAGCAAGCAAATGTCACTCCTATSTTAAGAAGGGCAGGGAGGAGGATCTGGGAAAAACAGGCTGCAATGCTTAACCTTCATCYTTGGRAAGAYGATGGAGCAAATCATCCCAGGATACCATTTCCAGACATATGCAAGACAAGAAGGGGACTGGGAGTCATGCTCAGTGAACCTGACAGCCTTCCAGGATGAAACAACTAGCTCAGAAGACAAGGCGGGAGCAGTGAATGCTGTTTATCACTACTCTATTAAGGTTTTTGGCACCCTCTTCCTTGTTTACACAGCTACGAAGGAWGGATGAGGTAAGGGGGCAGTGAGGTGGCCTGCAAACTGSAGGAACTGCTGAGATCAGAGGGCTGTGAGCTACAGCATGACATCCAGCTGGACGCCAGTCACTAGTGGGTTGCCCCAGGGGTGGGTCCTGGGGCCAGTGCTGTTTCACCTCTTCRTGARTGACCTGAGCCTCTTCATGAGTGACCTCAGCAMCASGACACAGTGCGCTCCCACCAAGTTTGCTGACATACAAAACTGCAATGAGTGGCTGATAGACCAGACGGTTGTGCCGCCTTTCACAGGGACCTCAACAGGCTGGAGAAATGGGCCAACAGGAGCCTCATGMAGTTCAACAGAGGGCAACACAGAGTCCTGAAACTGGGGGAGGAATAACCCCATGCACACCCTGGGGTTCGACTGGCTGGAAAGCAGCTCTGCAGAACCAGATCTGCAGAAAAGGCCCTGGCATACCACAAGTTGACCATGATCCAGCAATGTGGCCTTACTGCAAAGAAGGCCAACAGCCTCCTGGACTGCATTAGGCAGTGGACTGCCAGCAGGCTGAAGGAGGTAATTCTTCCTTTCTATTGAGCAGCAGTGARAAACATCTGGAGGGTTCTCAGTAAAGGAGGGACATGGACATACTAGAGTGAGTYTAGCAAAGAACCACAAAGATGATTAAAGGATTGGAGCATATGTCATATGAGAAGAGGCTGAGAGAGCTGGGATTAGTTAGCTTSGAGAAAAGAGGGCTCAAGGGGGATCTTACCAATGTGTATAAATAACTGTTAGAGGGGGAGTAAAGAAGATGGAGAAAGACTTTTCTCACCGGTACGCCTTGTAATGACAAGAGGCAATTGACACARATTAAAATACAGGAAAATCTGTATATACATAAGGAAATACTTTTTTTGCTGTGAGAGCAGTCAAYGACTGGAACAGGTTGCCCAGAGAGGTTGCAGAATCTTCATTCTGGAGATATTCAAAACCCGACCGAACAGAGCCCTGAGCAACCTGTTCTGGGCAGACAGCTTGGCCTGGACAATCTACAGAGATACCTTTTAATCTTAGTGATTCCATAAGTCTGTGATCATTTCCAGAAATTGAAAAAAGAAACTTCTTCAGAGAACTCAGAACCTACCAAAGAGACCAAATCATATAACATGCCATGCATGAATGAACCTTTTTTCTCAGAGAGATATACTCCATCTTTTGTGGTACACCAAATGGGTAAGGAGAGCATTTGAACACCTTTCAGTTCAGGACTTATGCCTTTGATCTCCACTCACTAGTTTGTGATTTTCATAATTACTTAATCTATTTATTTTGTAAGTTATTTATGAAAGTGGCACAGGCTTAGACAAGTTTACTTAAATTTTAAAATGGCCTAGTTTGGTCAGTTTATATCAGCTGCGAGTAAATTCAAGCCACAAGTAGACTGCCTGTTCCAGACCCAGCCCTGCTGATTTAAGATCCCAGCACTCCCATCGCATTCTAGTAGTTGGACCCCACTGCCTGCAAAACTCTGCCAGTAAAAGACATTTTAGATGTCTCTTTTTCAATGGAACAGGAGCTAGGTGACCTATGAGGATGTTCCAGATTTTGGCTTGAGTAGAGAAGTCACACAATCCCTGTTTTAGAAAAATTGAACAGAGTTTTGGGAAAACTGAGCAACAGAAACTGAGAAATAAAAAGTAATAAACAGCTGGCAAGGATAATAAGGCCTTCAATCAGCGTATCTGCTGTTAAAGTGAACGTAGCTATAAACTAAACCAAAACAACCTTAGCTTAAACTGAACAATCACTCAGAGCTTGGTCCAGGACTTGAACCTACTAACTTCAAAATAGCACCTCAATAGTTCAGTACAGAAATTCTCATGTGGATAATCACTTTCCTTCGGTTGCATAGAAGTGTGTTTTTATAAACTACCTGTGGGGCAACACTGTTATCATTAATAATGATCAGACCTTGTTATTTTACTGGAGTTATGCACAACTGTGTAAAAACRGGAGGAATAAATCTTGGTGTTTTTCTGAACTAATGCAGGGTACCTGCTCTTGCAACTCACAAACAATACTAATCCTCATTTACAGAAGCATTGGAACTTACAGTTTTGGAACTTCTACACACACTTCAATTTTGGTAGAAAAAATTAAGTTTTGTAATAGCTTCTATTTCTTTTGAAGTTTTATGTGKCAAATACTTACTACAGTCATGCAAAAACACTGAAAATGACTTTGATTTGTTTGCTTTACACCATTACAGCAGCCAGTGATAAATAATGCAAAAYTTACGAACCCATGCAAAATTATTATTAAAGGGAGATAGATGAGACTAAAGTTGGGAGAAGACAGAACACCCTCAGGATTACAATCACGTCCATTGGTTTCCCCCTCGCTCACTCCATCAGTGAGGCACACCAGTGCATGCAAACGTGTCAGGAGCARAGTTATGCAAGGCTCTGGCTCTGTTACACACCAAGGATTGCTCTAGACCCACCACAGCTTCAGGGCCATGAATTACTCTCTATCCCCAACATAGCCCTGGCAGTAGACTCCGCTATTTAGATTCCATTCATTGGGATTACARTCTTAGGATTCCACTTGCAGTCCAACACACGCTGCAGCACCAAAGATAGCAAAGCTGCCGTCATCACTGTAGAAGATTGCCAGATACTAGCAGGGATAGCACAACCCATATAGCCCAAGCTCAAACCCTTTCATGCTGCTTCATGAACTCCATGCTGCAACTTAGGTACTGCAGATAAGGTGGCTTCTCCAGGAGATACCAAGTTGCTCAGTCTGCAGGCAAGGTGTGTGGTGAAGACCAGCAGCTGTGTTAGCAAGCCATGTGATGGTGCCTCATAGGCTCTCAATTAAAGAGATATACTGATGAGTTCAAGTTCAAACTTATGACCTCACCACATGAATGAACTCATAGGACAGTGCATGTATTTTTAGGATAGAATTTTTGGAAGTGTTTGACATTGGTCTAATTCTATTCCCACTGATTTCAGTTCTACCATTCTAAAGATTCTACTGTCATACTATTATTTAAGCCTTGGGAACATACTAGAGGCTTACATGCTTTCTAATGTTGTAGTATTTTCATTTAAAAAAAATAACAAGATTGTTAAATTTAAATTGATTTATATTTTAACAAGACTTATTTTTGAGAATAAATTATTTTTTCCTTCCTTTTTGCTCAAGCCTGTTCTGCTATGAATGAAGATCAGAGTTCTACTGACTCTAGAGGGTGATGGAGTCATGCCAGTTTACATAAATTCGAGACCAGATTCAAAATGCTTCATATTGTTAATCAAGATACCAGAATATGCTCTAATGAGAGTTATGAACTTTTCAGCAGCAAAATCAGTATCTGATTTTRTATCTGATGATCTGTCTCTTCACATCAATCATACAAATAAAKAAAAAGATAACACATTGACCCAAATATAAATAGCCTCTGTTTCACCAAAACCTTTGTGGACAACAATAAAGTATTACGTGGAAAAGTAAAGCAACTTACAGTAATTAGATTTAGACTGCTACTTAAAGAAAGTTGTGACTTGACACTAATAACTAATTTTACCTTCCGTGATTAGTGAAAGCTGCTTAGTATTAAGCATGTTATCTGTTAGCTCTGGCATGATTATTGTCTTACAAAAAATGCATTATTCATTTTGCTAGAGATACAAAATTCTCTTTAACACATAGGCTCAACAACACTGTAAGTATTCCGTTACTCATATATTTTAAGCTCTTGTATGAACTGAAAAACTCAGAACAGATCTTTTGTAGAATTTAGGAGCTTCTGTTATTCAATATGGACAGAATTCTGCAAGAGATTCCAAAACGGTGGTTTTAGAATACACGTCTCTTAGAGATAAGAGAAATGTAACTATAAAGCAAACTCAGGCTTCTTACAGACACAGTCAATAACGTTATACGAAAGCAAAAAAAATACAAGGAAGTTAAAACATGCACAGACTTTAGTTGATCTCAAGACCYTGTGAAAGGTCTAGACATGGCAGCAAATACAAACGACAGTTGCACATTTGCAGCATTTCAGGTTGAGGTTGATAAGGCATCTGTTTTTTAAATTGCTATTGACACTGGCACATCTCTTCCTCAGATAAATATTCTCAAGGTAAAGTAAGTAGCAGCAACTGCTTCCTTGACTGTGAAGCATGACCCAGAAATATGCAGGTAGCGCCTCCCAGACACCTGTTCATTCACTATTGTTAACAACTGATTCACATGCGTCCTGGCTGCAGCACAAATTCGTAAAACTCATTTCAGGTGTAGGTGCAAGTGGATGCAATTCCAAYCTGCACAACCAAACTTCCTTTTTAACTATGGCTGTACGTGGTCTCTAAATAGAATTTGAAGGGTAAAACTCTCTGGTATCTCTTCTTAAAGGAGCACAGAATTCCTCAAGGACAAATGCACTAATTTTGCTGTAGATTTAAGGCATAAAGAAACTTCCCTTGGCAGGGAGAACACACCAGTGAAACGCTGCTGTAGCCACAGATGTTGCTTTGGAAAGGGATAATAGGAGATCTCAAACCATTTATATCTAGTTTGCAGGAAGCTCAAGAAAAGGAGTATCCATCAGGGCATGTACTGAGGCTGTAAATTCCAGCAATAGCATGGAATACCAGGAGTCCTCTAAGCCCCTCAGAACCAAAAAGTGCTTATGTCCCTTCTGAAAAAAAAAGAGCAAAGTAATTCTTGCAATGCTATGTTCCTTTTCCCTGGGAGTAGTCCTCTTTTTTCACCCRTTCCCAAGTTAAGCCTCAGCGAATGCAGACCACAGCTCACATCCTGCATGTTCACACCTATGCCTAGACTGTTCCTCGGGCAGCTGAGAGATTTGTGGTTCTCATTCAGGTGAGCACTGAGTACAGAGCAAAACCATTCTGAAAGAGGAAAAACACAGCTGTTTCAACATGCTTCTTTACGATTTACCTAGTGCCACATATGGCTTATTATTTTATGTGGTATTTTCTTACTTATCAAGAGATTTCTACAGCTGCTTTATTGAGTGTTCAATTGGATTACACAGGTGATCTTGATCCAGACTGGGTCTCTTGATAATATGCATGGACTATGTCATTATTTTGGGTTTAAAACGATGCAAATGAGAAGGCCATGGGGACAGGCCTTGGGTCCTACCTACAAACACCAGAACCCTTTATATTTATGTCGTCTCTTTTATGATGCATTTTGAAGTTAGAGAACGGGACCATCCCCACAGGTTGCTCTCCCCTCAGGCGCTGATTCTAGTCAGTGACTGAATTTACAGGAGARAAAAGACCTTTGTATCTTTTCAGACTAGATCCCAAATGGGCAAACGCTGTTAGAGTACAATTTATTTTCACATACTGAGGAGACCAGCAACCGCGATGGGCATGGGGAGCCCCTGTAACCCGTACACACTGGTTCCACTTCAGTGAAACCGAGTGGAGTGAAACTGGCATGATTTCTGAAGCTTAAACAAAATTTAGGGGTTTTGTGCTAATTTAACTGAGTACCTGAAAACTTCACCTATTCAAAGACTGTCTCCTCTGCCATCTGCTGGAGCCCTGCAATATTAACTCTGGCATACTGCACCATGACTTTTGAAATCTACCAGAAGGAAAACATTATTATTATGTTTATAATATATAATATAATAATGTATATAACATTAATATAAATTAAATGTATAATCAGACAACCATGAAGAATACTATACCCTTATCAGGTTGATCCAGTATAGCTTTGATCTTGGATGCAGTAGTCAGACTCACATCCTAAATCAAATAAATAACATTCTTCTAGGCCCCTCAAATGAGGATTAAAATAAAAGCTATTTATTGGACCAGACTGTAGTGCTCACAATAATTAATAACCAGTTACTCTCCTGTAGTCCATAAAGTTGCCCGGGAAGTATCCATTTGTAATTCTCTGCAAACTGCTACATTATTTTCCTGTGTGATTTTAAAACAAACGTCAAAAACAAGTGTCAGAGTATGACAGTTACATATAACCGATATGCCTCGCAGACTCCTGCAGAAGAGTCTGTATGCATTGGCATAACGTGAAAGTGCATTCTCAGCCATAAATTTCAGGATCGTTTTTACAGGCACGGTGCATCTCACTGTAAATCAAAACAAAGCTCTCTCCTTTATTGAATGTGCCAACGTGTCAGTCCTGGTGACCAGCCAGACTCGCTGCTGAATTGTCATTGGCAGGACTATAAATGGCAAAAACGGACAAAACTTCTGCAAAGGCAACTAGGCCTCCTTAACCTCAGCACATCAGACCTCCCAGAGGAAAGCTGTACGGAGGAGGCAAAGACGAGGGGAGGCAATTCTCAGTCTGCAGCTGAGGCGACAACTCCCTTGACAACGCAGGAGAACCTTCCTATTGCTGCTGGTCTCATTTGAGACACAGGGTGCCAGAATTTTTTTCTGAAACATTTGGAAAATGATCCCATAACAACGAGATGCTTCAGCTCCTCCATCTCCCAATGACTTTAACAGAGACTGACTACATCTCTAATTAAACCATGATTTTCCACGTTACTGGATAGGGGCAGAAAAAGTAGAGAAGCTACAGTTCAGGTTGTACAGTGATTTCATTACATTATTCTGTATTGGGCTCTTTACAGTAAAGAAATTTAATAGTTTTCTTATCCCAGCTGTTTACCTCCAGTAATTTTTAAGGTGTGGAGGTGCAAAGCTGCACTTAAAACAACTTAGCCAATACAGCTATTTTGGAGAAGAAATCTGGAAGGAGGGAAAAATCATTAYACCCATGCAAAATTCTCATCACTAACACTTCCGGCATGCCACACATAAGCTTAGAAACAGGAACCAAAATTTGCCAGAGAAGTCGTCCCTTGTTCAGAGAAAGATCTTTTACTGTTCCYACTGAACAATTTTTTTGCTGAATTACATGGCTACAAAGTACCATCTGCATATGGTGTAAGAAAAACTTTTTGGAGGACTTACAACAAAATTCTCTGTTGATCATATACAGTTAGACCTGCTTTGAGCAGATTATTGGATAAGATGACCTCCAGAGGTGCCTTCCAACATATATTTTTCAATGTTACTATCATCTGAAATAGGTCAGTCCAGCCCACACCTGACTGAGGCCCTCCTTGAGCTTATTGGTTGGCACTGGCAGAAACTTCTGCCAGAAATGTGAACCAGATCATGATAATGCCTATGGGCTGTCAACTGGTGGAGCTGAGCACGAGTAAATTAGTATAGTTGAGTGGGTAGACCCTGCAAGGTCTGGGCAGGCTAAAGCAAGGGCATTGGGGCCTTTCCTAAATTTAACATTACACATACTCAGCTTGGAAATTGTTTCCTCAACAGGCAAAGTGCTCCCACGGGTRCAATCCTGCCTTTTCTCAGGGCAGCAGCTCCTGCCCTCCTCTGCATGCCATACCTTCCAAATCCCRCTCTTACAACCTGCCTATGGGCCAGCTCTGAGAGTGGTTGTGCCAACCCAAACCTAGAGACGGCAGGTTAGCATACTGCAAAAGAAAGTTGAGTTAGGTAAGTGAGAGCAAGGATGGTGAATGGAGCAAGAGCAGTAGGGGGCTCTTATTAACTGGGAGAAGGGCAGAAAGCGGAAGAGAGCAAAAGATGATAGGAGAGTAGCAGGTTTAAAATAAATGATGAGAAGGAAATAGAAGTGTGGCTATAAGGGACAGGGCAAAAGTATTTAAATACAAAACTGTATCTTTTTACAGAGCCTGTAATACAACTCAAGATTCTTGAATGACAACATTCTTCTACAGTATTACAAACATCTATGAAATGCCCGAAAAAGATCAATCTTGCCCCTATCTAATAGCTGATTTGCAGATAGGACAAAATTTCCTTGTTCGTCTTTGCACTTGCAATCATGGTGATTACTCCGGGATGGATATCTATGCCATGTGATAGATTTTTCTTTCCAGTATGGTCTAGAAAATTACATACAAGAATGCATACAAAAAATAGCACATTCCAATGCTATGAAAAGAGTCGGCCTTTAACTGCAAGGTGATTGAGTTTAGTTTGTTCCTTCCCACAAGATTTGTGCATGATTTGSTAAACAGTATGGACAATACTTGGGAAATGAACCACTGAAATAAAGTGAACATCACCTGCAAGACTACTTCCTCAGGGATATTTTTGTTCCCCATCTCTCTCTATTTTTTTTTTTACGGGGTTAGGAAATTTTATGTGAATGAAGCAAGAAACTGCAAGTAGAAATATGTTTTTCTCTTGATTACAGAAGCTGAACAGTTTTTGAGAACTGCCCTGTCATACAGTTTCTGTGTGTCCACAGGCCAATCACTTAGCGCATTGGCCAGTGATGTGTAGCTTCAAAATAGATTTGGATTGGAACTGACAGACCATCAAGTGCACAGAAGTGACTTTCTTTTAAAATAGGCACACTTTGTTAGTGCCTCTCTCTTCTATTGCAACTAAGTGATTGACTAAGGTCAATCAATGTGTTCGAATCCTTTAGCCTTAACATAGAACAGAATTTGAGTTTTCCATTTGTGTGAAAGATTAAAGGCATGTTCAAACTGCGTATTTAGCTCAAGCATTTGCCCAGGGCTTGGTGAGCCACTTCTGAGCTGTTAAGCACAGCCTTTCAGCTGAGTCTGGAGTAGGCTGTGAGAATTTTCCTCTCTAGAGGGCACTGAAAACCATATTAGTCATTGGTTTTCTTTACACTGGAATGACACTGCATGGAATGAAATTCCAACGCAACAGGCAATAGTCTCCAGCAGAGAGGTAATAATCAGCTCAGCTCTCTTGCACAGTCTGCTGCCAGGCAATGCCAAGTGATGGTATCATCAGCACCTCTTCTCCACCCTAAGACTGAGAGAGAGCTTACCCTCCACTTCCTTAGCAGAAATAATAGATGGCTTAAGCTAGCTATTTGCACAACCATTAACATAGCAAGGAGGGAGCAACTAGCAGCACTGCCTTTTAGCTGTTAATTGTCATGGGTTCTGCTGGGTTTATTATCCACATTGCTTGCAGGAAGGCAGCTCATGTTTCCCCAGGAAAGCTGCTATTCCATTATGTAAAAGGCAGACTTCACTCCTTACCAGTGGCCATGCTTTAAAAGAAAAGAAATGAAAAAAAAAAAAGGTTCTCCTCAGTTCTATGAAAGAGTGCAAACATCTGTTTTGGTGCTGTGGATGCCCAGTAGATGGAGGCAGGCTCTTGAATCCCTGAGCAAGGTGTTAATGCTGCAGAGGAAACAGGATTGTGCATGTACTTCTGGCCTCGGTATTTCCTACTGGCTAGCTGGGAGCAGCTCTCCACAGAGCTCCTTGATCACTAGGGAACCTCTTCTGGGACTCCCAAGTCTCTCCATGATGATAGAGAGTTTGTACACCCTGGATCCTACTCCAACAGCACAAGAGTTGCACAGTGCAGTACTTAGCTTTAGCTGCTCAAGTCCTTTCTTGGATATGGCATTTAAGCCAAACTTATCCTAAGTGACTCTTGTGTTTTCTCCCTGTTTTCTGAGGAAATGATGTGAAATAACTGGCCTGGGGTTCCATGAAAGTTTTAAAATTGCAATTGAATTGGAATGGATCTTACCCCATACAGAAGGGTATAATACTAAGTACTTTGAGAAACAGGATTTTAAAATCAGCTAGTTACATTGCTATTTTAGACAGCCTCTGAGGATATGTCTAAACAGCACAAGTCTGTGCCATTCAGAGATATCCTATATTAATATATCACAGTCAGCACAGTGCTTCACTCGGGCTAACTTGGGAAGCACGATGCAGAACATCCAGCTTCTAGTAGACGAGCTAACTCAGTCATAACTAGCTAGAGTAACCCAGCACAGGAATGCCCTGTGTTTGAGTTTTATAGTTATAAAATAAAAATAATCTCATCTTTTAAGCACATTATGAATACAAATACAAGAACAAAAGACATACTGAAAAGTAACATACACAGCTAGACCATCTATCGAGTATTACCAATCAAGCCAGATTCTTAAAAAGAAAAAAGAAAGAAAGAAAAATTATGATAATGAAAGTGACAGGCTATGCATAAGAGGAGAGGAAGCATATTAAGTGTATATGGACAATCTAATTGCTGTTTAATTCTACTGCTTTAGTATTCCACTATTATGCATCGGTATCTCACACACATTTAAATATATAAGATACATACAGTATTTTTYCTAATGAAGTATATCCATTTCCACTTGACCAGGAAATATAAGGCTGTCCTCTTTCAGATTTTATATTGCACTCCTTTTAAAATCTATGTTGACACATACACCATATTTTTAAAATCAAATTATAAAATTCCCTATTTCCTCTGTCGAGATATTAAATCTTATTTATATGCAGTAGTGCTTTGTTTTTCTACATCATTACCTCTGTTTTTGAAATGGTTACACGAAGATGGTTATTTATAGATTGGGGAAGCACCAATTTCCCTCCCTCCTCCAGTATAAGAGTCATAGAGCCCTCACCTGGTACTAGATTTAAAGTGACAGGTGATAACATAGAAGTAAAAATAACTTGCCAGAATTCCCTTCAAAGACAGACAATTATCACTTTAAACACAGGGAYTGTCTGTTCTTAATTATAGAGAGTTTAAATGCAATATAGTACAAATACATATGATCAAGGACATGTATATAAATGAATATATGTATACACACAGATACATGCTACTTACCAAAGATTATTTTAGTCAGAAATCCAAATGAAGTTGGGGCTAACATCAGCTTTAATTAAAATCAGCTCAGTAAACCTGATACTGGATTTCCAGTACTAAATGGAGGTTTACAGGGCTTTAATTAGGATATAAAGGCTCTGTTCCCAGTGGAACAGATCCTCAGTAAACCCCTCTGCTATTCCATTATCCCCAGCCCAGCAAGCATCATTAGGTGCCTCTGTCTATTTTAGCCTTATTAATGTGTTTAGGCACATACATCAGTGAATTAACTCAAAATGGTTTAAGGTTTCAGGATGAGGGAACCAGTCATTTCCATCATATCAGCTTTACCTCTCATCTTCCAGAAAAATAAATACTGCAGACCAACCCTGCTAGTTTCCTCGGTAAACCACTCTAGATCTCTAACAAGTTTTATAATAACATATTGCATTTCAACAAATTTATAAAGTAAATAGGAAGTTTCAGAAAACATCCACAGACCAAAATCATCCACTTAGGTTTTGATTTACAAGACATTGCTATCCAGCCTAGGAATATTTACCTTTGCAAACAAAGTAGTTCAAGAGAGACATTTTACTTTTTAAGTACTCTATATTCTTGCTCCCTTAATTCTATAAGTAAAATATAAAGGCAAATTCAGATAGAGGAATACTTAAAAGAATTATTGCTATTTTCTTTTCTCATTCTCTGCTGCTTTAAACAGTCATTCTTAAGCTTTATTAGTTTTGACTAGTACCTTCCACCTAGAGTGCCCACTTTTTAGAATGTCCTAATAAAAATATGTTTTGTCACCAACAATTATTCTTTCTGTGTTCTATAAAATGCCAGGTGTCTATTAATCTTCAGAAAATGTTTCAAAACTACTTGGAATTCATGATGGCCTTGCTCATATTATTATTTAATTAGTCAAGACAAAACTTACTTTGGTTGTACTCTGAATATTTATTTTTAAATGGAAAAAGTACAAGGATATAATAAATACAAGGTAGATGTTGATCACTGAATCCAAACACATTAATTTTGATATGGCCTGTCATAATGATACTTTAGGGGAATTTCACACAACTAAATCCCACACAGTCATAGTACATGGGCAACTTCTTGATTGAGAAACTGCTTGAATTCTAATTGTAGCCACAGAAAGTCAAGAACTTAAAATCAAAGTTAACAGGAAGAAAAAATGATAATGGCTCGAGCCTATTACCTGTGCACTACTTTTCTGCAGGCCACCAGAGGTTAGGGAACACTGATTTAGGACATCTATACCCAGTAGACTCTGCTGGACCACTATATAATACAGCACTAGAATCACTACTTTGAGTACTGATCAGATCAGAACTTAGTTCTAAAATCTATCCAGGAAAGGTCTGATTAGCCACTGGGCTCGCCTGAGTTGCATCCCATACCACCACAGATAGTCCACTGCCTCAAACTTTGCTTGGGGTACTTAAATAAGCGATTCAAACAGAATAGGTCACAGTATTTCGTCCTTTGGCACACTTAATTAAGGCTGATTTGAGAAACTTTAAGACTCAATCATGCATAAGACACACAGAGCACATCACTCTCTCCGTCATTTTCCTTTGCTTTGAAGTGGACAGAAGGTTGTGCYCTGACATTTTCTCACCACCTTTCCCTTGTTAGTAAGCGGAGAAGCACCATACCTCCTCTCTTCCACTGCTCAAGCTTCTAGTAAATCCTTGCCTTTCCCCAGGCCATATTTTTCTGTGCCATTTGGAGACCTTTATTACACTCACTAGCAAGGCTCAGTGATTCTCCTCCCTTGCTAAAATGAAGGTAAACAGCATGGCTAGAGATGCTGGTTTATCCCAGCATAGGGATACATAGAGAAAATGGTCTATGAGGGCTTTTTCATTTTCCTTTTTATGACCATTTTCCTTAGTGCTTTCATTGTCATAATCAAGCAACCATTTTTGTATAACCAAAACACCAAGAAACTTGCCAGTATGTATTTTTTTTATAATTTGGGAGAAACTTAGTATTGATATTAATATGCCTTCTCTGAATATGTTATTGTCCACTGATCACCTGAATACTGATCAGACAGAACATAGGGAACATTATACAGCCTTAGTTTATCTTGGACAGCTTTTTAATAGAAATTGTATTTTTTTTCTTACAGACATAAATACATATATATTTGTGAAAGCTCTGATAATAATGCTGTGATGGTTTGGAGAATATAGAGAAGCAGCAGTTATCAAAATGCCAGTTAATTCTGAAAATGAAAACCATCAGCAGAGAAGCTTATTTCTGTGAGACCTGCTGAATAGGAAAACAAGAAAGGGTTGGGGGTTTAGGATGATAGGACATGAAAACGTAATATCACAAAGACATTTATTTGGATTCCTACTTATGGCACAAATTATAGTTCATGGCCTAAATTGTAGCACCTTATCCTGTATGATATAATATGATGACAGACACACATTTCTTGGCAGATACAACCTCTTAAGGTTCATAGGTAATTATTGGTCTTTTGGCTCATGACCATGTTTCACACTATCCTATTAGGAGGAAATAAAAATCATTAAAAATTTTTAACATATTCATGAACATACAACTACATACAAAGAATCTATATATTGACTGTGGTCTGACTGCTGTGGTCTGTGCTACTTCTAAAAGCTGATCCTTTTGTGCTAGCTATTATACCTTTTACATATAAAAAGTCAGACCCTGAATCTAAAAGGAAAAGATAGATGAAGAGGAAGAAAAAGTCTTAAAGTACGGAAAGGCAGAATTACTTGTTCAAGGCCATTTAGCAAACGACAAGGAAATGCAAATGAAACCAAGTTATTCTGATTTCCAGTCTCCTATTCTAATCATTGGATGATAGGGTCTTCCCCAGCTTCCTTTCAGAAAGTTCTTTGTACCATATATATTATGCATAATTAGCTCAAGTATCAGCTAGAGTCTTGAAGGATCATTAATGAATGAGGTCATAAATGCAGTGGATAACAGAAGAGAAAATGAGCAATATCTGCCTCCATCATATTTTCAACTTTTAATTCTACAGTACAGACTTGATAAGGACTCCATTCATATGGTAAGAGCTCAATTTAAATATTCATCAGGGAAGATATGGCACTTTCTGCCCTTTCACAAATTCAGAAAATAACACTCAAAATATTCAGGCAAGAGCAATAACAAAAATGTTTCTCTAGTTACAGTAAAGCAGTTTGAAGCATTGTTTGAACGTCAAGAGATATCAAATGAATATTCTATTTACTGGTGTGAAGTAATCAAAAAAAAATGTTGTGAGCATTTAATTATTGCAAAGAATCCAGAGAATCTCAGACATTAATTTTAAATATTCAATTACCCACTGAACAAAAATCTATTAGGATGCTGTCGTGACTGTAGCGGCTGCTTGTTAACTCTCTGGCATGGCAATAAAGCCTGGGCAATGAATGTAATTGTACTAGGGATCAAAGAGCTGAGCTCCTACTGAGAAGCAAGTGTATACACTGCCAATATTTCATCATTCAGAGTCACTTTCCCTCCTCTACCTAATATGAAAGCTATAAAAACAAAATACCCCCCCRAAACTGTTATTGTTAAAGCCAAAAACTAATTAGTCATTGCTTCCCAAAAGTGTTATGTGAAAAGTCTCTAGAAATAATGGGCTGCATTCTCAAATTTTATAGGTTTACTGAGTCTAGTGTTCTCTGGTATTTCCTGTTTCCCTTGCTAGGGAAGATTGAGTCAAGTTTACAAGTCATCTTGTATAACACACAAACCTTTCAATAAAGGCAATAATTTGTAGATTCATAAAGCATTCATGTGAAATAAAGACAAGGGTGGTAAATAAAGGCAATGCTAAGATTTTTTGCTATTTATTTTAGAATTCCTAGTATCATAAACCTTCTAGCAGCATATGAGTTTCCATTTCTGTGGGATGCGCATCTAATTATTTTTCCAGTGAAAATAGCTGAGCTTGAAAGCAGTAATACATGAAATTCCAACGGGGAGGGAGAGAAAATACAAATTCACACTGGTCTAAAATGTTAAAATGCTATTTAGATATGTTAATGCACACATACAGCAGTTAATAGGCTGCTAGTAATATGGGGAACAATGAACAGCTTTCTTCCTCTACTTACAAGATATTTTAGCCAAAGATCTCAAAGCACAAGAATACAGAGGCTCCTACACAATCCCTAAAACACCTACCCAGGGTGTTCCTCAAGCCATGAGCATTTGAACCATACTCCAGATAATTAACAATAAGGAATTTCAGACTCCCTTCCTTCTTGGTAGTTCTGTAGGAAGCAGGGTTAGATGTCATGGCTCATGAGCAAAGTCCTAGGAGGATGATTCAGACCCTGCCCCCACTACATTCAGTGACTTTATTGCTATTGATTTTATGCTGTCAGTATTTCAGTTCCTGAGATCATTTAACTGTCCCAAATACTTATCACCTTGTTTTACAACATAGCTGAAAGCATTTCCAAAAGGACTGCAGCCACAGTGTTGTGATCAAACACTAGTTTAGAAATGACTTAAAGAGAAAAACACCATCTTCTAGAAAAATGACAATTACTCAATCAGTACCTAGGTGGGCGCACAATCCCAACCCAAATTCACTTATGAGATCTAACAGCATAACAGCCCAAGCGTGTATAGTTGTCTTTAAAACTACATTTTACTTTGCCTTTAGATGTATTTTACACAGTAATTATGAAAACAAATTGGACGAGAAAATGTTCTTTCAACACATGGGGTATTTTAAAGCTCTGTCTATACCCATATGCAACTGTATTTGACAGCTTTTCACAGTACTGTTCTGCTTTTCCTTATGTTAGCAAAAAGATACAGACTCTCCGAAGACTATGCTCAAGGAGAAAACACCGTTGATATACTTGAAAAAATAAAATATGTGCACCTGCATGCACTTGTATAACCAYCATTCATACAGTAAGGATGATAATAATGACAACAATATGAATAAATTCTTAATAACACTTTCATTTTTTTCTTAATCTTGAAGYGTATTCAGCTCTCATAGATATGAGCCTGAACCCAGTTCCACTGAGGTAAAGTAGACTCTATTGCCTCTTACGTCAATATAGTAGATGTAGCAGGGTTGAAACAGAAAACAAATTAGATGATTAAAAAAGAGACAGTAACCTAGGCGGTTGGTTTGATCCAAAATGGATCTATTAGCAAGCAAGAAATTTATCCTGCATCTTTTGCACTTTTATTAGACTTTTTGTATTTGCTGACTATTAAACTGCATAAAAAGTACCTGGAGATGCAGTAAATGTCTAGTTTCCGGTAAAAACAGATTTTCTGACATAAGTCTGTATCACAAAGATGTCTTTATCCTCAAACCTCAGCCTTCACTGACATTTTTGCCAACCTGATCTTGGCCTTAAGATGATACTAGAACACATTTAGTCCTGCCCACATCATACGACACTATGATATGTATTGTGCAACTTTCCACATACATGGAACTTCAGTAACTTCATAAAAGCAACAGCTCTACATTTGTTACTCTGGCTGATGCACATTTGTTAAGTGAAGTACACATATCCGTATGCAAATATAGGGCATCACTTGAGTTCCTCATAGCTCCTCCGCGGTCCTGCAAAGACCACAGATGCAGAAGGCAGATGCACTTGGTCTCCCAGTTCCTAATCAGAACTGCCTCCATTTGGTGATCTGGTACAATAAGTATATTCTTAATATGTGATAAAATGTGAGAAAGCCATAAAATGTCTATGTTTTGTTTTTAGCACATAGAGCTTTGGGGTTTTAAATGTTCGTTAAAAATATCAAAATATTTTTAGAAATGAAATCCAATATACTTGTTTTGAATAAACTGCTGTGTCCTGAGGTAACTGAATTATAAAAACAAATATGAGTATTAATAAAAATGTTCCAGCAGCTTAAATTTGTTGTAATTCAGTAAATTACAGTACACCCACCCAGTAGTCTTGTGCTATAAAGTTACTTAGGACTTCATACCAATGTATTTCTAGCAGCAAATCTCTACTGCAGACAATTTATTTGACCTCTTTCTAGCATAGATCACGTTATATACAATACTGAAACCCTTTATGCTCCTAAAAATAGTAATGGAGAGATTCTGAAATGATTAATGACAGTTAAGACTTTTGAGTTTGATGTAGAAAAACAAAAGAATGTATACAGCCATCCATCTACCGAAACCTACAAGATTATTTTTCCTGTTCTTAGRTGAGCATATTAAATTTCATAAGAGCTCTCCCCTTCCAATGTCAATGGCTTTATCCAACATTGTCCTAACATTTAGTGTAAGTAAAATACATAACCGCCTAGAGGTATCAAAACATAGGCAGCCTTTTAAAGATGGTTTTCTAAAGGTATAAAAAGGAATGCCAGACATGAGTTAATTGTGAAAA
This sequence comes from Rhea americana, assembly GCF_003343005.1. NCBI lineage: Eukaryota > Metazoa > Chordata > Aves > Rheiformes > Rheidae > Rhea > Rhea americana. The sequence goes on from NW_028185173.1 coordinate 204,759, forward strand.
TCTTGAGACTCCAATGACACTGAATTAACATTTCTGTAACAGCCATATCCCTGCAAAGGATTCCTTTGCCCAAAGTATTTGCTGACAAAAACACTGTGATACAAAGATCCTTCAGTCTTTTTCCCAGTAGAAACCATGTTAAAAACAAAACTAGCCAGTGAAATAGCCAAGATATCTAAAAGAAGAATACACATTCAGATTAATAAGCCTACTTCAGTGACATCAACTCAGTGTCAGCTATGTCTTAAGTATCTATTTATTTTAGTCTCTTTCAAAGGGACTTTACTGAAGATGAGAATCATGATCCTCTATTTATTGGAGATAGATCACAGCCTTCAGCTTCTTGAGCACCAAAAAATGTGATCTGAAGAAGTAGACAGCAGACAACAAGACTTTCAGCTATCCCCATGGGGTTTGCAAATTCATCCATCAAAGGCCCAGCATAAACTTAAGACCAGTCTTCTTCTTTCTCGGTTTTATACACACACACACACACACACACACACACACACATATATATACATACACACACACACATATGTAGTATATATATATATATATATATATATATATATAGCTTCTCAGTTATATAGCTTCTAATAGAAAGCATCATTTAAGTAGACATGGGAATAATGGGCAGCATGGTCACAGCAAAAATCATCCATATTCCTTGGATGGATCAGCAGATGTACGAGTGAGATTCATAATCTATTCTGTACATGGGGAAAATTCTTCTTCATTGCAAGACAGAGCAGAAGAGACAAAAAAAAMCTTGGTTTTTTTCACTCTCTTTCTTCTGGTCCCACCATTGTAGCCCACCATTTAGAAATTCCAATGTTCATTGAGAACAGGGGAACATAACCTGAGGATGCAGCCAAAAATTTAGTTCATAGCCCATTTAAAATCACAGCATTCAGATGGGAAACAGCAACAGTTGTTTGTGTATGGGCATGAGGAACCTAGTAGCCAAGAGTATTAAGAACTCGATGCTGAAAATTTAAACAGCAAAGCAAATCCCGGCAACAAGCCAGGATCACTGATGTGTGGTAGGACATGACGTTCTCTTTCATTCCAAATTTGCTTGGTGCTCATTCCTGGTAATGTGCAGATGTCATTGCACTTGCCTAAGAGCTTTCTTGTAATGAAGGACTGATTACACAAACCATTAAAATTATAATGTTGCTGCTGCAGGGAATCTGAAGGACAACAAGCTGAAAGCTATTACTGAAATAAGAACAGAATTTATTCATTCTTCCAAATCTACACAGGGATTCATCATTTAAAGAGCAAATTTTACTGCTCAAAATAATAGCATTTGTAAGGATCCTGGATCTTTAACTCTCATTTCAACACTACTGTATCTGAAATGCTCATCATTTCTATTTTATGCCTTATTTTTTCAACATATATTAATTTAAACATATATTAATTTTAAAAACTACACACAGAACATAAATGTTTCCTTTACTAGATCCTGGATTTTATAAGAAAAGAGTTTACTTATAAAGGAAAAAAAATGAAACTTTTAAAATATATCTATTGAAATTCATGCAAATACCCATAAATCCCATGATTCACCACTGATATAATGTGTTTAATAATTGTTTAAATTGTTTAAATAAAATACTAAGTTAAGTCATTTAATAATTATTTTGTTCCAATTACATTTTCATCAATAATTACTTAATTAAGCTAAGTAGGTTTTCATTGCATTTACATGGCTTTCATTAGCACAATTTAAAACTGATTTAATTAAACTCTTGCAACTTTTCAAATATAGAGATAACAATTGTAATTCTTTTTGGAAACACTCCTAATCATATGCACTTTTATACACATTAGCAGTGCCTTTGAGTTCTACTCATTAGAACGAGGCCCCATGGCATATAAATAAAAGTAGTACTGTCTTTTCTAACATTAAATCTCGTAAAGGAAGATGTAGATTTTTAATAACTATTTTATTTTTCTTTTGTCTGAAAGCCAGCACTTTGTTGCTGGTATACTTTGAAATTTCTGAAAACCATTCATGTAATATTGCTATTTTTTCTTAGTGTGCCATGAAATGTAAAAATTTCCTAATGAAGAAGGAAAAAAGATGCTGAAATTTCTATTTACATAAAGCAACAGGTTTATATTTGGGAGCCATCCTTGCAACCATGGGGTCATCTTTGCAACTATCTTTTTTTGTTTCAGGATTATAATTCTGTATATTTTTATATCTTTACAGTGGTTCACAAGTACATTATTCTGTATTGAGATGTTGGTTTTCAGTGTTAAATATTTATATTTTATTTTAAAATTATATTTCTTGTACTTGATTTTCTGGAATCCTATAAAGATCAAAAACACACACCTTTTCTTCACCTGAAAACTGAGTATTTTAAAATCATTAGAGGGACTCCACTAATAGCAACGCTATCTATGGCTTTGTTTAAAAATGACTTAAATAATTCTAGCACCCTTAACCAACTGAGTTTTACTGTGTAGATTCTAGCAATAACAGACCTCCCATCAACTCCTACAGTGAAATTCACTAGAATAAAGCTTTGATTAGAGAAGAAACATGTGCGCAGTAAAATTTAGGAAGGCTTAGGAAAAGGAGGTTGGSTTTTTTCACTCTCTTACTGCCTTCATAGGAGTTTGTACCACTGTGCTCTGTGCTCCTTGGAAGTACCTCTAAGTGATACTGCAGCAAAATTATAAATCAGACTAATAAAACCCATGTTAAAGTGCATGGCTTTATATAATAAAACCATTTTCAGACGTTGGGAAATGATTCTTGCAGAAAAAAAAAACAGACCTAACATTAAGATTTTATTAATGAAACAGATCTTTTACGTATTACATATTATAGATGAATTACGTATTATAGATGGTTGGGTTGTCTTGCAGTTTGGCTGAAGTCAGTATGGTTCACAGAGAAATTGCAGCCATCAGAACAGAGTATTTGTGAAGAATCTAKCACTGATCTAAAGTTCCAATTCTGACAACAAATTAGTATATATCTCACGTATACCTTTCATCCTTCTGTAGATTACATATTTTCATGAGCATAAATTATCCGTCTCCACTCAAGGAGCTCTGAGCTATCTACCCCCAAAAGGACTAAAACATGTCAGGAAAAAAGTATGGGGAGGTCCTACCCTGGATTTCAGAAAGCAATAAAGTTACACTAGCAGGACTCAGCATAGCACTGATCAGACTAGATTCTTTGAGCTTGAAAGCCCAATACTTGATTTTGCTTTCTAGTGCACCTTCTTCACAAGCAGACACAACCTGCATTCTGCAAAGAGGTTGGGCAGCCACAGAACTGACTCAACAGAGCAACTATGTGCTAAACAGACAACAACAAACCTCTTCAGCCTTTGCCAGGAACCACACACCTCCATTTCAAAGAAGTTGTGTTAATATTAGAAAGACAATTCTGGCCCTTGTGAAAATATTCCAACAAGCCTCCAATATCTCTTTCTTCTGCTTTTTTTTCCTTACAAAATAATAAAAGAAAGTTTCTCARAAAAAAGTGTAGGGTATTTTTCACTAAATATCTATGCTATATAAAAGAAGGAAAGTCTTTAAAGACATTTACTTTACATAAGAGTGAAATTAACTGCTCAAGTATGAGATAAAAAGGAATGGAGAGTGGAAAAATACTGGTATTTTGCAAACACTTAAATGCCCGCTGGCTTTGTTTTATCTTAATTAAAGTCAATATACCTTACTGAATGTCATTATTTCATTACTACTAAAGTACATACTAAATGAATTAAAGACTGCACAATTGACAAAAATATCTCTACATGAGAAATCATCACAATTAAACAGCATTAAACAAAATAATTTTATTTAGGAGAGGGTCTGGTAATGTCATTCCAAATACTTTACAGTATTTTTACCATTCATTTTAAAATATAAGGTAACTTCTAATGATACAACATCTAAATAACAGGCAACACAGAATGAACTATTCATTTCAAACAAAATGTGTTTTAAAACCACCAATGGAAATGTTACAGATATATGCAGAGCAATTCTGCTGAATGAGGACTTCACCTGGACAGATTAAACATTTTTAGGGATCATTGATGGCAAGCAACTAAACATTAGTAATGGGAAATTTAGTTAGAACAAATGCTTTTAAAAATATGTGATAAACGTGTTATTCAAGATTCTCATTGAGGACACCACAGACCTCAAAGTCAACAAGACAGTGAAAAAGAGGCTCTACTCCAAGTGTATGCCCACAAATAAGGAAGTGACAAGGGGACAACATAATGATTCCTTTCTGGGAAGTCAGCACAGCTGTGTGTATGCATGCAACATGAGGAAAAGAAAGGAGAAATTAGAGGTCTGCATGGGCTCCRTGGAGGCATATGAGGTCTGCAGAGGGCTATGACCTAACTGAGATCACACAGACATGGTAGGATGCTTCACACAAGCGGAGTGCTGTCTGGATATAGGCTCTTTAGAAAGGGCAGGCTGGGATGGTGAAAAGGGGGAGCTGCTCTTTATCTGGGACAGCAGCMGGAATGCATGGAGCTGAGCCTTGGGATGGGCAATCAGCCAGCTGAGAGCTTATGGGACAGGATTAGCAGACAGACCAAAATGAATGACTTTGTGGGTGGCTSCTATAGACCACCTGATCAGCAAGAAAAAGTAGATGAGGCCTTGTTCAGATTCCTGGAAGAAGGCTTATCAGTCTCTGGTTCTCTAGGGAAGGACTTGAATCACKGTCATTCACACCTGATGGAAGGGCAACACAGTAGTGCACAAGCAATCTAGTTTCTGGAATGTATCGATGTTAACTTCCTGACACAGGTGAGTAATGAGCCAATGAGGGTAGGGRCTTTGCTGGACCTGATACTCACAAACAAGGAAGAAATGATTAGGGATGTGAAGGTCAAAGACAGCCCTGGTTGTAGTGACCATGAAACATGGTAAAAATCAGGATCCTGAGAGGAGAAAACAAGACAAATAGCAGGATCACAACCCTGGACTTCAGGACAACAGATTTTGGTCTGTTCAGGGATTTGCCTGAAGGAATCCCATGGGAGATGGTCCTGAAGAGAGGAAAAGTCTACRAGAGCTGGTTGAATTTTAAGAATCACCTCCTCTAAGCTCAGGAAAAGTCCAATCTGAGGTGCAGGAAGTCAAGCAAAAGTGGTAGGAGGCCTGCATGGATGTCCAAGGAGATTCTGACAAAATTCAAACATAAAAGGGAAGAATACAAGAGGTAAAGCAGGGGCAGGTCACCCACTTGAAATGCAGAGATAATATTCAAACGTGCATGTGATTAGGATAACTAAARCCCACATGGAGTTGAATCCAGCAAGGGACATGAAGGGCAACAAGAAAGGCTTCTACAGCCAGGTCAACAGCAAAAGGAAGACTAGGGAAAATGTGGACCCGCCACTGAATGGCGCAAGTGACCTGAGGACAAGSGACATGGGAAAGGCCAAGCCATGGAAGGCTTTCTTCATCTCAGCCTTTACTGCCTGGACTTGCTCTCAGGAACCCCAGGACACTGAGACCAGTGGGAAAGGCTGGAGGAAGGAACACTGCCCTCAGCACAGGACAATCAGCTTAGGGAACATTTACACAAATTGGACACATATTTGGACACAAGTCCATGGGACCACATGGATGCTCCCACCAGTGCTAACGGCAGCTGGCCAGTAGTCTTGCAGGGCCACTCTTGATTATCTTTGGAAGATCATGGTGGTCAGGGGAGGTTCCTGAGGACTGGAACAAAGCAAGCAAATGTCACTCCTATGTTAAGAAGGGCAGGGAGGAGGATCTGGGAAAAACAGGCTGCAATGCTTAACCTTCATCTTTGGGAAGACGATGGAGCAAATCATCCCAGGATACCATTTCCAGACATATGCAAGACAAGAAGGGGACTGGGAGTGGTCAGCAGGCATTTACGAAGGGGAAATCATGCTCAGTGAACCTGACAGCCTTCCAGGATGAAACAACTAGCTCAGAAGACAAGGCGGGAGCAGTGAATGCTGTTTATCACTACTCTATTAAGGTTTTTGGCACCCTCTTCCTTGTTTACACAGCTACGAAGGATGGATGAGGTAAGGGGGCAGTGAGGTGGCCTGCAAACTGGAGGAACTGCTGAGATCAGAGGGCTGTGAGCTACAGCATGACATCCAGCTGGACGCCAGTCACTAGTGGGTTGCCCCAGGGRTGGGTCCTGGGGCCAGTGCTGTTTCACCTCTTCGTGAGTGACCTGAGCCTCTTCATGAGTGACCTCAGCAACASGACACAGTGCGCTCCCACCAAGTTTGCTGACATACAAAACTGCAATGAGTGGCTGATAGACCAGACGGTTGTGCCGCCTTTCACAGGGACCTCAACAGGCTGGAGAAATGGGCCAACAGGAGCCTCATGAAGTTCAACAGAGGGCAACACAGAGTCCTGAAACTGGGGGAGGAATAACCCCATGCACACCCTGGGGTTCGACTGCCTGGAAAGCAGCTCTGCAGAATCAGAYCTGCAGAAAAGGCCCTGGCATATCACAAGTTGACCATGATCCAGCAATGTGGCCTTACTGCCAACAGCCTCCTGGGCTGCATTAGGCAGTGCATTGCCAGCAGGTTACAGGAGGTGCTCTTTCCCTTCTAATCAGCACTGGTGAGACACATCTGTGCTGTCTTCAGTGCTGGGCTCCCCAGTACATACCAGAGTGAGTCTAGCGAAGGGCCACAAAGRTGATTAAGAGACTGGAATGTTGACAAACGAAGGGAGGCTGAGAGAGCTCGGCAGGTTAGCCTGCAGAAGGAGCTCAGGCGAGATCTTACGATCTTTACCAATGTGTAACCACAGGAGGGAGATTAAGGTAGGTAGAAGAAAACTCTTTTCAGTGGTGTCCAGTMAAAGGGTAAGAGGCAATTAACACAAATTAAAATACAGGAAATTCTGTTTACACTTAAGGAAAATCTTTTACTGTGAAGGAGGTCAAATGCTGGAATAGGTTGCCCAGAGAGGTTATAGAGTCTCCATCCTGGATATACTCAAAGCTCAACTGGATGTGACGCTAAGCAATCTGCTCTGACTAGCTCTGTTTTGAGCAAGGGGTGACACTAGACAATTGCCAGAGGTGCTTTCCCACCTTAATGATTATGTGAAATACACTGTAGCATTTTTTTTGTAGTTGGAGCACACAGCAATCCTACCCTCTTTCTCCCTGTGCTTGATCCTGCCAGAATTGCAGAGAATGGCCAAATCATGGACAGCATTTAGTGCAAAGGACAAACTTAAGCTCAAAGCCAATAGGCGCCCTTAATACCGCACTGCTTTTGTTAGACCAAGGGAGGCACCACGGAGGCTAATTATTTTTGCTGTTTTTATCCRTAAGCATTACATTTTTCAGTGTTCACAGAGAAAAACCTTAGTTAATGAGTTCCATAAAGATTCTTTAATCRGCTTATATTGTGAAAAAGTATTAAAGTCTCCACTTTCACAACAGGCACACAAAATATATAGTTTTATGATATATTACTAGCACAGGAACTCACCTCCCCCTTCCCTATGAACCACCTGCAATTTTTAATAGTCATGTATCACCAGGGTACCAGAAACCCATAAAAATTTAACCTGCCAATTAACAACTAGGTAAAGTTCCAGCCTTGTACGATATTTTGATTGCTTCCAAGAGTGTTTCACAAAATATAGAAAAAATTTTCATAAAATTGCCAACCAGAGTTTTGATCT
>NW_028185173.1:212484-271586 GCF_003343005.1 Rhea americana
AAAAAAAAAAAAAAAAGAGGCAGCAGATACAATGTGGACAGGAGGAGAAAAAGTATTATGTATTACAAAAATCCATCTCTGCTCATACAAGACAATAGACATGCCAAAAGCAACTCTGTAGAGGTAGCAAGGGAGAGCAGGAGCAAAGAATTTCATATATCTGTTAATTAAGGCATGAACTATTGTACAACAATTTTCAYGTTCTTTCACAATATCACATCAAAGAAATAAAAGATCAAATAACATTATCTTGGTTTTCAGTAATACTTTAAAAACGAAACCACGCTTTTCAGAAATACATAAATCTAAGTGTAAAATAGCTTAATTCACACAGACCTAGACTGGGAATTAAAACTGGTTTATATGTCTCGGCTCTGCTGTTATCTTCAGTGGACCTAGCAGTGTTATTAGACACATGGAGAAAAATTAGGTGAGGGCAATAGAAAAATGCATTCCTCAAACAATACTTAACAACAGAGTAGACAGAAGTGGCAGCCTAGGACATGAGTGATGGCAGAATCAATCTATGTTCCAAGACATACCTAAGAAATGTAGAATATTTTACCAATATCTGTGTTAATACAAATAAGGAACAAGAAAAACATACCAACTTCAAACAGCTAACGTCTAATTATAAAGTGAGAAATTCTAATGCATACCTATAGTAAAGAATCCATAAGACGACACTGATCACTAATTAATAGGCACCAACACACAGCCATCAAATTAATCACTTCTGGGCAGTTTTTGACCACACCATTTTACAGATGAATACAGGATCTCCTAAACATGAGGAGTGAGATTATAAAGCATAAAAATGTCTATCTAAAGACAAGCTATAACAAATTGGTATTGAAAGCTACAGAGCAAACAGGGTGAGAGTACATGTTGACTACCGAACAGGAGATGTCATGAAAAATCAGCAGCAAAAAGTAGGAGAAAGTTGAAGGTAATAAGAGGTAGCTGGAACTGCAAGCATCAAATTTCATAAAATTAAAGCAAATCAAATTGTTTACAGGGAAGATGTCCAATCTCAAGAGGATGTGAACAAATTTATAGTGGAGGGAGTGAATCTAATGATTCTCATCAGAAAAGCTCTCATCAAAAGCACAGCAGAAATTGAAGGAAGTTGATAGTCGTGATGAGCCAAGGCTTGAGCTCAAAGAGCAGGCGAAAGAGGAGAAAGAGAATTAAAACAACAGAGGACAAAACCATTAAAATGGAGGCATTTAGCAGCTGAAACAATGAAAAAAAAAAAAAGAGGAGCAAAGAGCAAGAAAAGAAACCACAAACTACTGAGGGTATAAGTGGAAGGACTGGAAGAAGAAAAGGGTTTTTATAGGCAATGGGATGAAACTAAATGATGAGTGGAAAAGAATTTGGATATACATGACAYCTTTGTACCATAAAGATGCAGGTACTGCAGAAAAATCTATTCCATGGAACAAGACAACAGAGAGTTTGGCTGCATTCATGAGACCTGCAAGGCACTGAAGAAACTGATTGAAGAAATACCTGTGGGCTTCGTGACAGATTCAGAGAGTCTTCCAGCATGTAAGAAAACTCTCTAGTTTCTGCTTAGTATCTCAATTTTCTTAGAAAATACTTTGCATCTTGTTTGTGAGAATTACAATAAAATAAATATTTGTAGGAGTCAAGGGAGAAAGGAAGTGACTACCAAACTGAGAAAAAGAAGAAGAAAAAAAAAGAACAACCAAAACAAACCAAAAACCACTATGAAAGCCCACAGGTCAACTTTTGCAGACACCAGCTACAAACCCTAACTGGAAACATTCTGATGTTAGTTTTATCTACTCTCATCTGCATTTGAGTATTACAGAGGAAAGGGGATCAAAATCATTTACAAATGCAGACTAAAATATTTTGATCAAAAGATGTATAGTTCAGATAATATCAAATCTATCATTCACCTGGTTCTAAATCTATACATATTTTAACATCAAGTAGGTATTCTATTACAAATCAYCAATCCTTTACATTCCCATTTTAAAAAAAAATCCAGTTTGTATTCACATTTTTATAGGAATAACATTTTAGGAAGGAGCTCTCTTAAAGGGAGTTCTGTTTTTTCAGGAAAGGAAGATCAGTAGAATGCCAGAAGAGCAAGCAAGATCACATTCCTGTACTATTTTAAGTACATATAGTACATAAAAGATGGAGGCTATAATCGCAAACAATTTGAACCAGCAGAGCTGTACTGAAATYAAGACATATACCACTACACACTATACTATACACAGCATATGGCTTAATAGATTTCTTAATTGTGCTTCTTACATAAACAACATTCAAAAGACATACCTTGTCTATTTTAAATATGCTCAGTATTTAATATATTCAAAAAAAGTTTTAATTCATAACTTTCATTGACTTCAATTCATTTCAGAATTTTTTTCAAGCTCTTTTTCAAGCTTTGTTTCAGACTTTAAAGGCTTGGTACACAGCATTATGTTTCAACTATAAGGACCATAATTTCATATACAAATCATATTATTATTATTATCATCAATACATAGCGTCAGTGCGTAACACGCGGCTTGGATTTGGAAGCTTCCTATCCTTCCCTCCCAAGACTAATCTAAACAATCCTAAGGGTTCACAAACAATAATTTACAACAAATACCACTTATATTCTTTATAAATTATAATAATTTAGGTAAGACCAACTTAATACATGAAATACGGCAATGACTCACAAAATAAAAATTCAACTTCTACCGCTGAATTTCTAATTTACAAATTATACAGGATGGAAACATAAGCAAAGCTAACAATTTAGTATCTTTATTTTGCCAGGAGGGTAGCATGTATGTTAGATTCATTATGGGACAAGAAACCTAGCTCCATAATTCTGCTTTGATTTGTGGAAGTCCCTGATGCTACTTCAGTTTAGGCAGAATATGGACCAGAAACACAGCTCTCATCACATCAGTGCAAACTAAAAAAGCAAGAGCAAACTTTCCTTCGTAAGGGGCACTCTTGGTGACCAAACTGCACAAAAAGTAGCACAGCCCACATTTATCTGCTTCTTCTGTTCTGCAAAAGTCAAGGAATTTCCTGGTTTTGATACATGTACCATAGATCACGATCATGTCATTTCATATTCAGGGAGGAAAATGGAATTTTCAGCTTTACCATACTCTTCTACTCAGTGACACCTGAAGAACTGTAGAAATTAGCTCTGCCACACACCAGTGACCTGCCTAGTCATTTTTCACCTTCATAAACAAGTCAAAAGGAAAGGAAATCTATTTTTTATTAACCAGCTTCTAAAACTGAGTCATTTATGCTTTACTCTGTTGAGACCCCTAGTCAAAGGAAGAGAAAGCCAACTGCAATACGTTTACCAGTAGGCTGCTTTATTAAAGTCTATACAGTGAAATTTTTCAACACAATCAAATCATCATAAAATATGTTATGTATTTATGATAAATTAAACTGTTACTGCACTCCTTTTCACTATAACACCACTCTTGGGAGCAAGGGATTTTGCAGCTTCCAAATATGTATTATTGTAAGGTGCTGTTCTACTTAAGGTTAAACTGCATTTTCCATTATAAAACCCCATTTCCAGGGGTTTATTACTCAGCCATAAAAACCTGCTTGGGGCTGAAATATGGTATGTAAAGACTCAACTCAACAGCAATTTTTTCAACAAATATTTAAAAAAGCCTTAGTTTAGCTATTTTTAAATGAGAGAAGTGCCAAAAATTCCCAAAAATTCCATACCTGCAAAGATTTGACTCCGGATCTAAAGCAAAGCACTAAGCCTCTAAGGTAACCAAAGCCAAGAATCTTCTCTTCAATGATTATCTCAAGTGAATTTGTCTGCCTAACCCAGTCTACTGCGCCAAAGGCAAAGCAAAGCAGTTAGTACCAGTAGGATCACAGCCTAAAAATAGTACCAATACATTCAAGGACTGCTCTTTCCATGTTCTTTTAGGAATATTTAAACTCTCTCTTCACTCTCCCTCCTTTTACATTGCTAGTAGCACTGGTATTAAATCTTTAAAAATATTTTAATGAATTTGCTTTGATTTACTTTGCACCATTTATTTAAGTAACACAGGAATGGATGTGCAGGTTCACACTCCCGGCGTGTGCAGCTCAGTATCGTCTCAGGCAGTGACTCACGTGCAGGTACCTAGGAGAGACTAAGAACAGARGCAGCATACTGTTTTGCCAGCCTCCAGCTATTTTCAGCTCAGCAACATCTTGAGCCAGATGTGCTTTCTGATGCATTTAAAATGATGCAAGATCAACAGTTTTATGGAGTCACTGTTCACAGAAATTCTGGAAATTTCTTTAGAGACTGAGCCTGTGTAAAAATTCTTTACTTTTAGTATATATAACATTAATGGTTTATAGTGGTTCCATCTTCAATGCACAATCCTGTACGTGCATGCATACAAGTGTGTGAGCACACATATACAACAACTCAGTTGATCTTAAGAAGATCTGATTATAAAGGCAGGAAATACCAGATTAATGCAACTTTCACTTTAATGCCCTTGTGTATGGGTGCTGTAGTTGAACCTTTAACTGTACTATCACAAGCTATTTTTTTCTGCAGGACTTATGAYATATTTGCTCACAGTAATCAGTGCTCTGTTACATATTTTATTCCTTCCTCTTGGTTCATTATGTAGTTTTCACTTGTACCTCATTCTTTGCACAGCATTCAAAGCAGATATAAGGATGGATTTACGTTTCCTTAAAGGCTCKTTCATGATTCACACTGATTTTTATTTTTGTGAAGTCCAGTAACATGGACATAGATTACTCATTTATACCAAAGAGAAACTGCAGCTCTAGAGTCCTGAAGTAAAAAGGAGCCACTCCTTTAGGTTGTCTGATCTGAGACACTCACAACATACCTTTTTTCTTAGTTAGCATTAGGTGTTAGTAGTAGTAATCATTATACAGCACTTACAGTGTTCCAAGTACAGCTACAATATGCTGCATCTGCAGCTGTGAATCTTCAGCATTTCTGTAAATGATACAAGCATCTCGGGGCGGTGGGGGGGGCACACAGCAAATTACAAGCTCGCAACTAATGGGGTGATTTCCGTAATGTTTCACGGGAGCGTTGCGACAGAAGCAGGCACAGGAGCCGGCTTCACTGCCTGTACTGGCCTGCATCATTCATCTGCATCGTTCTGCAGCTGGGTGAGCACGGACACCAGAGCTTCGTAACTACTGAAGCCGCTGGCAGCAGGAAGAGATGGTACTTCCGCAGGAGGACGAGCTGGCCACCTCTTGCCAGTTGTGTTCCCTGATACCTCGCTGCATTCACTGACTGCACAGGAGCGGCGGGACAACCACACAACACACACTTCAGGAGTACGACAGCACGAGAGGTCCTGCTCACCCCGGAGTGGAGCAGAAGCCAGCCCGTAAAGCAATGCAGGATCGTAACGCAGGGGTCATCTACATCTTTCATACACTAAGGTTTAAGACCCCTCTACAAAGCAAACTTCTCAATACTGACAAATTACAGAGGGAGAGCTTATTCCAGTTAAAAATCGCATTTATGCTAGTCACTGCACCATGATCAGTATCAGTGTTAGAGCTTTCATTTAAGCTAAAAAGTCAGCGTAGACAAATCTCACCATTTTTCAGATGTTAGATGTTTAGACATTACACAGAGTGAGASTGGAGCAGAGCACACATGGAGGACTTAGCTGGAGACGCGTTTCAGTGAGCAGCTCCTTGCAACCTGCGGCGCACAAACACATACCCACCACCCTCAGCCAAAACGTGATGGCAATATAAGTTCTGAAAGACTATAAGGCCCCTTGTGAACGGTTAAGTGGGGATTATTTAAAGACTTAATACACAGAAACCTGACACACTCCTTTTTAATAGGCAGGCAGACTGTTATTTATTTAGTTTTTGAAATCTAGTCTAAATTAGGCCTTGAGAAAGAAAAAAGTAGCCTAGCTTTCAATTAGCAGATTGTCTTCCACTGTTCAAGGGATAATTTGAGCTTTAGAGAAACATGTGTAAGAAGTAAAAATAAAACATAAGCACTTCCTCATACCTCACACTGCTTTGCGTAAGTCTAGTTATCTTGTGGTTTACCATTGCTATTAAAAATTCACATGTGTAGCATAGTTTTAAGTATATCAACTTAGAACAAGATTGTATCTTACTAAATCTCACTGCTTTTTATATCAGACATTAAATATTTCAATAGTGCCCAGATTATCAGCAATGGTCTAGAGAAACCATGATAAAATTATAGTAGTAAACAAGGAAGATTCCACAAGAAAACTGTACAGCTTAAAGAGTATGTCAGTGGATAACAACAAAATATTTTTATAGGAGGGAGTGATACTGTTTAGTAATATCAGTATCAAGCTGGAAAAGTTGCCTATTTTAGGGATATAAAAAAAAAACGCAACAACTTTGATTTTTAATAAAGAAAAATTCTGGATATTCAGCTTTTGGAAACAAAAATACTTTAAAACTTTTGTTACAAAACCTTCCTTCACAAACAGTGGGGTCTTTTTTTTTTTTTTTTTTTCTTGGAGTATTTAAAGCTGAGTTAAAAACTAGGTATGCAATAGTAATTTGCTTTTCAAATTGACTGACATCTAGGTCAGAAGAAAAGTATTTTTTACTCTTTAGTGATTAGCATGAAAGCACATCTGCACACTGCTCTCATGAGCGGAAGGCAGCAAGAGGGAACTTACCTCTTGCTTAACATACCAAGACCCTCAAGATTAATTCATTTTTTAAACTGACATGAATTTCTGAGTTTGCAGTATACTTCACAGACAACAGAGGGCAGGATGGTTTTCCATCAAAGACTCAACAAAGTAAAACAACTGAATAAATACTTTCTTCATAAATAGACCTCCTCATAATATATATATATATATATATATATTTAGCTTTTAAAATATCTATTTTTCCAACACTGTGTACAAATACAGGCTTGTTTAGTTTCTGTTCTAATTGGACCAAACAATACATCCTGCTTTGGTTTGTGTGTGTGTACATATGTATTTTAGAAAAACTCAGGGAAAATTAGTTTTTCTGTTTGAAACAAACACAAATTGATTCCATAGTGTGAAATTCATGCTCACTGGCTTCACAAACACTGGCTATTTCAGTAAGCAATTAGCAAGGCAGACTATCACATAGTCACTCCCTGCACTGCAACTTCTTTCATAAATTTCAAACTCCTACCTTTCTGCTGAATTTGGTTGAATTTTGCCAAGCATCAGAAGGAAAGACAGAGACATTATCATTTTAGCCCTGTTCTTCAGCAATATAGKCTAAAAGTCCAGAATTTTACAATTTTCTGGTTGCCATACATATCTTAACATTAAAGGATTAGAGATTCTTGAGCTGCCTGATGCATTTTCACCACCATTAAGGAAAACACACAAAAATTTTTGAAGAATTTCTCTATCTAATACGTGGTTAGCTTTCTACTCTCCTTCAACTTTTGGATAAAATTCATTAAACATCTCATTATTTCAGTCCTCTAAGCTGTTCTGCATCCCTTTGAAATCCACACAGTTTTTGTGAAAGCACATTTTTCCGTCTGAAGAGGAAAGCATAAAATTGTGGACCTAATGCTATCTTAGCTAATTCAGTAGATGTTTTCATTGATGCCCATGGAAACCGGAATTCACCTACGCTACAGACTGCATCTATACAACACTGTTTGCTTAGCGTTAAACAACAAATGAAAAGGCAGCTAGATTTGACTGACTAATTAAGCCTGGGAAAAAAAATCAAATAAATTTTTTAAAAAACATTCTTTTGCTGTTCTTTCATATATTTCCTGGTAAGATAAACAAGGCCTTGTTTATATCATCACACCATTTTTCATCACAAACATTTCCAAAGGCTGCATTAGTAAAAGCCATGGTCAGGATCGCAATGGCCAGGGTGCTATGAAACTAATAAGAAGTACTCAGTAATTAACAGTATAGAAGCAAATAAATCAATATGTACACAGAATTACCTCACTAAAAGTATCCTCCCCATCATTTTGTAGCTCTTCAAGCCCTACAGTCTGGGCCCCTGCTAGCTGCCCATCAGCAGTATTACTAGTTGAACGAGAAGGAAGCCCTTGTCAGCTTGTCACACCAGTGACAAGCACTGAGATAGTGATATAGACACCAAACACAAACACAAAAKCTCTCTCTATATATCACAGGCTCAATCTTTGACATCCTCCATAAACCACCATTTGTCAGGACCACGCTTTAAGGAAACGCTTTGGTTTGAAAAGGTGCCATGCTTGTCAAACACTGCACCATAAGCCCCCTACTCTGATCCTAGAGGGGAGGAATTACACTTTCTCAGTAGCTGTCTTAATAAAGAGGCCTTGAAACAAGACACTGCCTGAGCACAAAGAACCCACAGCAACTAAAAAGCAAATGTAATACTGCTGCTAGGTTTGCTCTTAAGAGGAAAGACAAAGTGGCAYTGGCGACTGGCTGGCTGGTTTGGAAGGTCCAGACCTCGCATAAGCAGCCCAACAAGCAGCGTGGGGGAAGGACACCCTTTCCCAACCCACCGCGCAAGGGCAGAGCTCKGCTAATTGCTCTATTCTGGGTCCTCTGTTTTGTCCATTCAGTTTGCTATGTTTTTAGAAAGCATTAGGTAGCGGTATAGTTCTTTACTTGATAGATCAGTCCATACAGAGTTCGACTAAAAAMAACTAACTATTTTAACTTGCTGACTGCCTCCAGCTATTCAAAGCTTGCTGGAAATCCCACAGCCTGTTCTCCAGAACACGAGCAGCCACAGCAGCCACTGCGGTTACAACGCTGGCAGCGGGCACCTTCAAGGTCAAGCCAAGCAGTCTCTATGCCCAACTCCACCAGCAAGGACAAACTCTTCCTGCCTGTGCCCGGCAGTCTGACATGCTSAAACCCAACAGTCACAGTGCCAGATCTGATATTGTTCCACTGCTCTATATTTTCTCAAAATCATCAAAACGTCTTGCCTCCCAGTGATTCATATGAAGTGGTTACATGCAGCAACAGAAATGGTTGATGTACTGAAAACCGAAACTGCACAGACAGTAAAAAAACAAACCAAATGTTATATGTGAACATATTACTGTATTTTCCTAT
Organism: Rhea americana; assembly: GCF_003343005.1. Classification (NCBI taxonomy): domain Eukaryota; kingdom Metazoa; phylum Chordata; class Aves; order Rheiformes; family Rheidae; genus Rhea; species Rhea americana. The sequence continues at coordinate 221,610 of NW_028185173.1, forward strand.
TTAATTTTAAAAYCTTTGTTTTCAAAGAAAACAAAACTTCTGCAAAATATACCTTGAAATACTACTGAATTCATTGAACTCGCAGCAGAAAGGTCTCAGACTACATCAGGGTTTTGGTTGTAATAAATTTGGATTAAATGTTTATGAGTCACTTGAAATATTGCAGACAGGATCTTTTTTTCACAATAGGGTGCACAGATACAGTGTAAAATCCTCTAGAAATGTAGAAGATTGTGGGTTTAGAACATGATTAATTATTTTTAGATCGATATATTATGGCAGTGGTTAGAGGCCCCACCTGAGATGGGAACACCATCAAGCAAGGCACTGTTAAAACAGAGGGTGGGGGGAAAGAAAGACTGAGGACTCTGTTGGGCGGAGATAAAACAGATGCAAAAGTCAAACAAGGAGAGAAGCAGCATATTAGCTCTATAGTATAAACACAGAGCTGCAACAAAGTGACTTGCCTAAACTAATACTAAGTATCTATGGTGGGAGAACCATGTATCCTAAGGGCCAGACCATGTTTTTTTAAAAAATGTCAGTCAAAGAAGATCTGGTTGCAGAAGTAGAACTAGGGCATACTCTCATTTTAATTCAAATAGCGTACTTTATAACCTTCCCTTTTCAATCCTCTTTAATAAAACATCATATCATGGTGCCACAGACAACAAGGTGTTGCTTCAGAAGCAGACTCTTAAAAAATTGCTGTTTAAAAACTTCCCTGGAGGTTAAAACTTCCTGATTGTTCCAGGCAGATGAAGTCCAAAACCAATACACAAGCTACTGTGGAAAAAAGCAGTAAATGTAGGGTGTCTTTTTCTCTCTCTCTCTCTCTCTCTCTCCTTCTTCAGTTTCTGTGTGCTCTCTGCATCAAAACATCTTATAAATATGAGTTTGCTCTGCTTTGTGGCTTGTTAAAACACACTTTCAACTCATCTCTTCTGTAATCCTCAGTTGTGCACATACCATACACTAGTTAAATTAAATGCATATTCGGTAAGTTTGCTCTGTAATTATTTACTTGTGCAGGAACATCTTGCCATATTTACACTCTGGAAAGTTCACCTTGTTAATTATAAGTCCATTTCTAGACATTTAAGTAAGTGAGATTATCAGAACATGTAAAGATGAGTTAATTATTTAGGCTCTTCTGTGTTCTGAACAGAGCAGAAATCCTCTGCAACTCACAGTGTACATTTATGAGTTTATAGACTGATATAATATACAAACACATATAAACTTCCACAAGCACCTGAAAACTTGCATTTCCCAAGTTTGCATGTATGAATCCCCAAAACAGACTATGTAATTTTAAAACAGCAAAATGAAATGTGTAAGAACATATCCCCCAAAAAAATAAAAGGAAAAACAAGTTCTATTTTTTCAGTCATGCTAGACCCACCCCATCAAATACCATTAGTACTGGAATAGGAAACCTTTACTCAGCCCTGCAGCATGGCCGGCACCAAGCAGCACTGCCCAGTGGCAGCAGCAGCACTGCTGAGCTGAAAACTGGCCTGCAACAGAAAACTGCTACTTGGCAAGTTTGGGAGGATGCTTCACTGCTGTGATATGCTGAATTTGAGGGGATGATTAACAAGAAGCCTATTATGGCTTTCTTCAGATCCCAGAAATCAGAAGAGTTCATGTTTCAAGTGATACTCCATGCAAAGAGGTGAACCTCAAATATACTCAAGTATTGAGTTTAGTCAGAGAAGCGGGCTGCCCAGCCGACTGCCCTTCCAGTAGCATTTCTGCTGCTCTGAGCTCCCAGACTTCTCCAACATTGCCCTTCTACTGCTCTTTCTGCTAGAACTTGAACAGTCTGGGCTGCAGCTTCTGGAATGCTCACATGCAATTATTATTTATCAGTCTTCTAAAGTTTTCCCCAGCATTACAGCTGGCATAAAGCAAGTGGCATTTTTTGATATTTTATAGTTCCAATAACAGTAAAGAGAAACAAGAACCTTTGTCGCTGGCAAATTTTAAAGTGTAATGCAAGTAAGGGTATCTCCAAGCAAAGCCTAATGTGGAATCATACACAAAAGGAAGAGTTAGGCTACCTAACAACAGAAGTTGCAACCAGTTCCCTCTGGAGTTACACATGTAAAAATATGTGTGTCTATACAGGTGTGCACAGAAATATGTGTGATCATACTTATGCTTTCTCTGGATATCTATCTGATGGCAAAACTAAAAAGAAACAGTCCCCGGAAAACAAACTGTCACAAATTAGCTGAGTGTCACCAGGAGGGTATCTGTCAAATACTTTTAAATGACCTAAATTAATTTTAAATATTTTTTGAGGGAGTTTTTTTTGGCAGTAGGTGAAAAAGTTTAGCAAATAGTACCTGAATCCCATGAGCTCCTTGATAATACTTTGTCTTTATTAAAAATGTTTTTGGAAATCCTTGAGTGCATTTCCAGTATATCAGAACTAAAAAAGACTATCAGATACTCTTATTAGTCAGTTGGAAAAGCCAAAACAGCCCAGTGGGAGGGAGAAATGTTAAACTGATATGATTATGAGTCATTGCAGTTTTGGTTGAATCAGGGCCATTTATTTGAAAATCTGCTGCCCCAAAATGCTTCCTCATTTGCAAAACCCTTATTTTTTTTTAACTCGATATCATACATATAAATTTCTTTCCATCACTTTATGCTTAGGAATTTTCTGTTGGCCCTTGTGTAGTATGATGCCTGTAACATCCAAAACAGAGGGCTCCAGGATGTCTGCCATAAGAAAATATACTGGCTTGCTTTATTTTTAAACATTAATACAGTTGGCAACCATGAGGAYATGAATGACATGATTTACAAGTCTGCGGGCCAGACAAAGAAGGATCAAAAGATTATCTCCAAGTAAAGAGTCAACATTTCAAACTGAGGAAATAGGAAAAGAAAAGGCTCGTCTGTACACAGACCAAACCTTTTCAACAGGCCAAGGTGGGGAGAGAAGAGAGGGAACGCTTCTCCAACAGCTCCCTCTACAGGGCTCGAGGGGCAGTCCTGAGGATTCACTGGTAGAGCTTATTTTAGCAGAAACCAAAGTGCCTTTTTTTTTTTTTTTTTTTTTTTTTTTTTTTTTTTTTTTAACCTAGGTAAAATATCTGAACTCAAATGTCTACACTTTGAATGAATGTCTAACTTTGTAGCGTGAACCCTTGTCATAAAGCGGACTGGCAGTACAATACCACCTCCCTGTCCTCTAAAATTGCGGTCACTGGTTTGACCATAGCACAGGCAGCTTGTGACTGAAGAAGCTGCACTCAACAGCCTTCCCGCAAATCAGTTAGTCCCTCCTTGCACTTCTTCCCAGGCCTGTGTTGAGGCAGCACASCTGCCATTTGAAGAACACTCCTCAATTCTTCACCTCAAGCTTCTTCCAGACCTTCTGTAAGAGAAGCTGGAATCATGGCACTACAATAGGACTTCTACAAGATTTTGAATTCAGAATACTTGGCCTTTTTCTCCTGGTTTCCAGATCTTCCTAAAAGCCACCAGACTCTTCTTTGCTGTGAAGATCCTGCAAACTAATATAAATTGCCAGGAATGAGCAGATGGGGACAAAACCACATGACATGTCTACTGGTAAGCTACAGACCACAGTCTAGAGAATTCAAAAAGCATCAGTTACTCTGACTCCTCTCTTAAAAGACATATCTGACTTCTTCCCACACCAGCCCTCAAGGAAAAAACAGTTGTATCACTCTGCTGTCAGCCCAGCACGGAAAGTGAAGGACAGCTTCAGTTGTACCATGCAGCCAGGAAAAGGAAAAGAGAAAAAGCAGAACCTGAACCAATGTGGGAGTTGAGAGGTACATTACAGCCAAATCAAACACTTTCCAAATGCTGGAACAGAGCACAATCCCAAATACAAATGAACCCTGCTGATTTTATGATCTGCACAATGAGGATTATGAAAGTATCACTTCAAGGCCACATACCATTTATAAATACAGCACTCAAGCTGCTAAAAAGCCATGGCAATACTAGATAAACGTATGCTACTAAATTAGTTCTTCCAAAGGATTACTGTTACACTGTAGAGCCAAACTGTGTAGATTCTTGTTCATACTTCCTTGTTTCTCCTCTTCCATACCCTAAAGAGTATTTTCTGAACTCAGTAACTAGGAAAATTGGTCTTTTCACTCAAGCATTTAAACAGTCAGTGACAATAATGAAAAGAAAAAGTAACCAAATGGACAGAACTCCAACCAACAGCTCCTCCTATCAGCAAATCAAAAGGAGGTTCAAGAGAAGCAAAAAGTGAAGTTGTTTTTTTGATTTAAAGGCCCTATGAACTAAGAGATGAAATTTTTCAATGACAGCAGGAAATTTTTGATAAAATGCAGACTCATACTCAGAGTTGGTACAGTTTCTGTTTTGTGATGACAGAGTATTTTATAACACAGATGATGAGTTAAGAGACTGCATCTTCTTCCACTTAAAAGTCATTAAAAAGAATTTTGTACTCATCTACAATGTAATGTTTAAACCTACAAGATAAAGGTTTTTGTATTTTGCTGTACAAAATAAGAGGTAAATTCCAATGTGGCTGTGGCTGAAGGACAGGTATCAATTTCTGCAGTAGGCAATGGCACATAATTGAAAGCAGAACTTGACCAGTTTGAGTTTACTGGTAGAATCACTGAACCACTCAGGCTAGAAGAGACCTTGGGACATCTCTTGTCCAACATCATGCTAAAAGCAGGGTAAACACTCATTTCAGATCACATTTTAGGGTTTTATGCAGTTGTGCATTTAAAACATCCAGGTATGAAGTTTCCCTAACCTGAGTAATCCGTTCCAGTACTTAATTATCCCCATAGAGATTTTTATTTTTGTTATCTCTAGTTGGAACCTTTTCTGTGTCAGTTTACGACCACTGTTTCTTCTCTGACTGGGCACCTTAGTAAAAAGCCTGGCTCCATCTTTTTGGTAACCTCCTCCGAGATACTGAAAAGCTGCTATTAGTTTCCACTTTTATTCATAGCTTTGTGAAAACTATTAACAGTAAATCTCAGCAGTAATTTACTTTCAATGCAGTTTTTTATATTTTTTATATTTTGTATTTTGAATTATTTTACAGTTACTCGGCCATTTTTTATACCTACCATACATATATTATTTATATTCAGCTATACACACCAAATGAACATATTTATCATGAGGTTATGTAATTCATCACATAGGTATCTCCAGATGTCTGAGTTGGCTTGTGTATRTTACATAGTGTGTAGATACAGCTACCTGCCTTTTGCCCACATATCCATTGCCTCCATACCAATAGGGCACTTTGCATTTTGAAAGCATTTCACCTGTACTTTGTGCACTGATTTTCAGTTCTGAAACAATTTTCAATATTACGAAATTCTGAACAAATGGCTTCAAACAGCCATTTTCTGCCTTCCTTTTTTTTTAAAAAAGCTCAAATGATTAATCAAAATGTTGTCTTCTGCTTTCAGYTATCTCCCTTATCCACCTGAATATGCTTATATCTCATGATTCAAGGAAGAGACACATTAATAGTATGGTAAAACAGCAGTAGGCCTGGAATACGAATTTCACATTTGAAAATGTGAAATTCCCAAGCTTTCCAGTGACACATGTAAATACATTCTTCTAATTCTTAGGAAGATGCAATATGTTGAGCTTAAAAGTGATAGTGTTATGATTCAGAAAAGTGATATAGCTATGATTCAGAACTCTATTTTAGCTCATTTAAGATTATGTTTATGACACTCTCTAAGCCTTACCTTTGAACCAAGGTACTTATTCTTTATATAAACAGAAAAAATAATACCTCTAATACCATTTAAAGACCTCTAAAACATTTATTGGTTTTCCTAATACTTGGAAAGTACATAAAATACTCAGTTGTGAAATGGAGTGATTTTTAATAGCTCTCCAGAAGGAAAAACTGTATAATTAGTTTGTTGCTTTTCCTCTTGTAAAAATTATACCCATTCTGATTTCAAATAGATGAAATATTGCTTCAAAATAACTCTGATACATACTGTGTGTAGATTCTGGATTCACATTTATTGGCATATTCTTATGCATGCCATTTTTATAAAATTTAGACTAACATATAATTACAATTCTAAAGGAACCAATTCATGGATTTCCATATATTGTCCCCCACAAACACATCTCCTCACAGCAAAAGCACAAACACAATGTTCATTTTTGATCTCAGGAGAAAATGAACATTTGAATAGATCTYATGTTTACCCTTCTTTTCTTCTTTTTTTCTGAAGAACTTATTACAGCATATTCATGGAGTTAATTATTATGTTAAAATTTCCCTAGAGCAAATCTTTCATTTTTCAGTCAACTCGCACAACATTTTTGATTGAAGATATGTGGCTAAAACCATACAAATTGAAGATCTTAAAGTGTAGTTAAGAAACAACTTTTTCCTCATAAGTGAATCACTGATAGTTGTCTCAGTTCAGCTCTTCCAGGCTCAGAAGATACTTGACAATAATCCACTGTGCTCTTTTTGCTTTTCACTTTTGCTCTTAAATTGCCCTATGCAATACCTCATACCATCATTTTTGATTACTGTGAGAATCTTCATTAATTCATGACTTGTTAGACATACTAGGAGAATATTATACCCAATCAAATAAATATTTGTAGATATGTATCTGCAGATAGATGCAATTTACTTTATCTTTTAGCAAACTCCATCATGGGGAGAACTGTCACTGACTGTTTCCTATAGTGATTACACCACCCCTTTATTTTAATTGCTTTTAAAATCCTGAACTGAAAACTAAGGTTCTACACTTGACATTTGTATTATACTGTATTTTTCTTTCTTAAAATCTATGWAGAATGAAACAGAAAAAATAATATTGTTATATACACATATATTGCCATATGTGCACTATTATTTATATAAGAAAGTCCACATGCTTTTTCAGGCATCTCAAGAATGCTGTACACAATCCTGTGCACAGTCTCAAGCACCCAGTCTACAAGAGAGGAAATTCGTGTTTGCTTTCATAACAGTAAATCAACTTAACTTGAGGGACAGAGCAAAATCCTTTCTTACTAGTCATGTGCTAATTATTTTACTATATTAAGCATATAGAAAACAAACTGTCCTTAACTATACAGTATTATTTGTAATCCCCAACTTCCAAACACTAAATATGAACCAGCCACAGCATAAACAACCAAAATCCTACAAATAACAGCAACTCTGATGGCCCAGATACTTAAAATGGTGGCTGACCACTGTTTTTTCAAACACTTTTTGATGAGTGCCCATTAAAATTCTCTGTTACCAAGTTTTAAGCTTTTAAGAGTTTCTGTTCTAGCCACCATGGAATTTTAAATCTCCTTAGACTTCCGGGAATAAGAGATTAAATATTTTTCAAGAGGTGTGAAGAATGAAAAGTTTCTCTCAGTGTCTGTGAATAACTCTTCATCTTTTACAGTTACAAGTAGCAGGATAAAACTGTGCCACATTAGCAGATCATGTCTTCTTCAGAACTATACCATACAGCATAAGAGGAAAGATGCTGTAGGCTTTTAAGAATGTGGACACCGGTAGGTAAGGAAAGGGGTTTTTTTGGATGTCGATAGGTATTTTTTTCCTTTAAACTCAAGAATAGGTCAATATCGTTAGAGGTAGCTGAATCCAGAGGGCTYCAGGACCCCAGCGGATTCCTCCTGCTCCCTGTGCTGCCCTTTGCTGCATTTTGGTGTCCTCGGGTTGAGCTGGGAGCGAGGCTGAGCACGTACTCCCACAACACACGCGACAGCAGACAGATACAGCCAGCCACGAAGACCAGCACAGAGGGGGAACAGGTACAAAAAAGTTTTACGTAATCCCAAAATATCGTCCCCGTCAACCCCTGAAAAGTCCTATACTCCTTTAGGCAATAACTGCTTTTAGTTCACATGGCATCCTGGGGAGAGGTCTCCTCTGGTTGACTCRTCTTTGGGGGGTTCCCACCAGGGACAAGGTCTGACCTTAGAGGGTCTTCGAGGTGCCGACCCAGCCTGCTCCGTCTTCACTGATCAGGTTACTAGCGGTGCTATCGTATACGGCTACCACTACTCTGCTGATCCTCGCTGGGTCTCTGTGTTCACTGTCATTAGCCTCTAATCACAGAACCTAACAGATACTGACATAATGATCCTTTTCAAAAGTGATTTTGTTTCTATTAAAAAAAAAAAATCATAAAAACTTCAAATTAATTTCAGGTACTCTGATATGCTCTCTTGTGAAAAAAACATCAGATAAACTGAACTTTCATGTTCTGGTGAAACAAAATCATATTTTAGAAAATTTCGTAACAGTAGGTAATTATGTGGGCAAGGTTTCAGCCTTGGTTGCAACAGGACAACTTCTAAACTGTCAGAATTAGGAATATTAAATATAGACATATATAACATAAATACACACTCCCAAACACATAGGACCTCCACATATAAGAGTGTCAGTGAAGTCACCAGGACTGTGCAAGAGTATGGCAAAGCCGGTGTCAGAGACTTGTTATAAACAATGGTACATTTATTAATAATTTAAATTTCAACAGAACTATTTTCATGTACAAGAGCTATTTTAATAAGCAAGCATCAAAGACTTAACACTTCCATCACATGCTCCTCATGACAGAGACCTGGCATTTGTCACTGGTATATTTACTATGATTCTGTCACAGATATGGAAAAGATAGAAGTAAAAAAAAAAAAAAAACTAATTACTCTAAAGCTTATTCAAAATACAGGCCTTTATTTTAATCAAGTCAGGATTTCAGCTTAAATATTTAATTGCCTACAGAAAAATCTAGTCCAATAAACACAGAATTCAGGGTTATGTTGAGGATCAAATTTGGTATGCAACAGCAGCTGAGAGAAGGATTTTACTGATAAGAGCTGCAAAACACAGACAGAATGAAGAACTCTGCAGCGTTAAATCTGCCAAAACCTTTCATTTTTTAATTCTAAGGTTTGGAGGTTATATCAGGTTTATTAACAATTTAGCATGATTTTCATATTAAGGAGCCTGTAAGTAAAGTATTATAAACTCCAGAATAATGATTTTCATATATATTTTAAAAAAATAAACTCCATCCCAAAATGTAGCTCATTGGATCTGAGCAAGAATCAGCAATAATAGCAAAAGCAATAAATCTGTTAACAATTTGGAAAATTTACTTGCAAGTTTCAAGGTCCTAAACAGAAATAATATATTTCTTAACATTCCCAGGCATAGATAACCGGAATTTCAAGGAACAGCTGAGGAATGTTAATGATCAATAAAAGAGATTTAGTTGAACAGTTCAAAGTTGGGGAGTGGTACTACACACATCCCTTTCAGAACTAATTTTGTGTCAGTAACTTTGATTATTGAAATGTCATTAGGGGCATCTTAGCTCTCTCTTATATTTCTCTTTTGAGAGCACTGGTGTGATACAAATTTGATATTTCGAATACTATAGGAGCAGTTTCCTTCCCAAGCAATTATATAATGCACTGATTCCTTCAAAGAAAAAAACTAGGGGGAGAGGGGGAGGAAGGGAGGAAGGAGGAGGGAAGGCAGCTCATAGCAAGATGAAAGATCTAYGAAATTTGGGTACTAAATTCAATCTTGTTGCAAGGTTTCTTGACAGAAATATGGGAACCTGAAAAACCACATAAAACATCTATTTCTGTCCCTCTATATTCCTAAAGCAGAAGTCATCTATTGATATTTGCATATATCTGAAAYTCCCAAACTGGCACACAATTATTCTTCAAAAGTAAATCTAGTTACTGATAATGCTGCTGTTAGCTGTTACATTAGGCAATCGCTATTACAGACAACCATGCTGCTTTTAACTTCTCTAATCCTGTTCCTTTGATAAAAAGAAGCATAATTGCTTGGGTCTTCCACTGCCATTTATGTARAGGAAGTTGATCTAAAACAGTTAATTCCAGTCCATATCTTGAATAAGCATAAGCTATAAGCTATATAAGTATAAGCCGCATAAGTATAAGCTATAATAAATAAAATATATTTCAAGATTGGAAGAGAATGTCATTTCAAAGCAAACCATTTTCTTATTAAGGGTTTCGGTTTATACTTATTTTTAACATGGATACTTATCTTAACAAGGATCCTTTTAACCTTTAAGTTATTTTTAAAGTTAGTGCAGTATGCACAYGCACACACACACACCATTCAAGTTTATTATTGGACTCTAAAGAAAAGCAGTTCTTAGTTCAATTATAGCCTGACAATTCCACTGAGCTTAATGAAATTGCAAGAATTTTATTTTAAAACAGAAGATCACCAACTAGACTCTAACTGAATTTATATGAGTATTGTTTTAATTATGGAAATGAATTTTCACTATGTCTAGCTGCATTACTGAGAACTAGCTGCATTTCTCACATCGTATTAATATTGATATCAACCATATCGAAATCCTTAATCCATAGCAAAAATAACAACCTACTTTTTTTTGTAATAGACACAACCTTTGTGGAAAAAAGAAAAAAGTAGRCATATGTAGCTAATTGGTTATGGAACATATTTGAGAAATCAGGAGGAACAGTGCACAAACATATTTTCAGTTTTGAGCACATGAGCAATCCTACTGATTCATACAGAACTGTTCATATTCTTTAAAGCACACTTCCATATATTGCTGAAAATYGGATAGCAAACATCTTAATTGCAGTGAACAAACAGCATCCTTGCTTCTAAGAAAGCAAAGCAGTCAGATGTGTTCAATAAATCTGATATCTTTTATTTGTTCCTATGCATGAATTTATGAAAAACAAACCTTCAGAATCCCCCAAATTTCCCGAACATATTTGGTTCCTTAAAAATGTACTTAGTTTATTTATTCATTCCCCCTTACAAATTTTCCAGACATATGAATACAAAATACATAAAAAGGACATTAAACTATAGCCAATATTGAGAAAAAAAAAGTAGAAATTTAGTTCAGAAAAAAAAGCATCACATAAGAATAGACACAACTGACTAGAGAAACAGGATTAGAATATTATGTATTACTTAAAGACCAATTATTACTGAAGGGTGAGGAAAAGATCATAGCTTAAAGTAGAGATAGCCCTTGGAATAAGATAAGCAGAGAGACTGAACCGAAATTGTCTCATTCTACAACCCTGAGATGGTTGTGACTCAGATTTTCTGCAGTTCCTGGTGTAATCCTTTTYGTGCCTCAAGCTCCTGAGGGTCCTTGAGCCTTGATATTGCATTCTGTCCTTCCTCCCATATGCATGTTCCACAAGTGTTTGCACAGCAACACAATACTAGCCTTAGCCCAATGCAAAAACATCCAAGCAGAAAAGTGATTGTTCAAATCTTGCTCTGTACGAAGTTAAAATGTAATACAAGCAAATGTTTCAGTTAATAAAAAGTTTCTGCAATAACCGTTAATCATCATGCATTAAGCTTATATTTATCATAATAATATTCATTACAAGGKATAAGCTGATTTGTTAGTAATGTGGATGTCACATGCACTTCAACAGGATTCCTTTATTCACTAATAACATGGCCATTATTTTAAAGTGTTTCCAAAAACATTAATGCACAACATTAATCTGAAATCCATACCTCAGTTATTTTCACGAAGCAACTGGCAAGGTTTGTTTAGGAAGTTTCATGCCAAGCTTCAGAAGTGTGCACTCTAACCTTCTTCAACACATAATTCAAGATAAACACTTTCTTCATGACAGATGTTTCGAGAGATCAAGGAGTGGAACAAAGGCAGAGAGTGACATGAAGCACAAGTTCTGGACCATTAAGATGAATGGATAGATTAGCTGGAAAATTCATAATGACACATTGGGCTAGCTGAAGTGGCTCTGTTTATGTAATTACAGCTTTGGTGCTTAAATGATAAGAAGSTCTAAACAACTTTACATTAGTACCCCTGTAGGAGCACTTCTGCAGTATTTCAATATTCCTGCCCATCAATGCCAATCAGAGCAATTCACCTGACATCTCATTAAAGGTTTTTAAGTGTCATCTACTAGAGAACAAACAGTTCATTAGGCAAACTGTTATGGACTAAATACAATCCTTATGCAAAACATTCCAAACAACATTCACAAATATTGCCAACAAGGGCTAAATAAAAGTCAAACAAAGGAACTCTAAGTGAATGCACTCTCATACAGCACAATCCCCATTCGACCCACACGTCTGATTTACTGACAGATTGCAAGACAAAATGTTCTGCCTGCTTTAAAGAAGTGTTCTTCTATCCAGTATATCCTAGATATAAAAATTAAGAGTACAAGTCTTCATGTTCTTTGCCCTGCAAGAAAAATTAAGCAACAGTTTACATTCTGTAAAGCCAACTACTGTCAAGCCAACCTTCTCAATTACTGTTTCCAGTAACATTAATAATCACAACACTGATTGCAGGAGTTTGCCGTGAATTAAAACCTGGCCAAGGTTCTTTTTTAATAGTGATTTATGACGTTCTAGCCAGCACAACACACACTGACTTACTGACTGATTACAGCAGGAAAATTGTCTCACGAGTTTAGCAAAAGTGGCTCTCTTGGAATACCAATTAAAGGAAACGGATAAGGGAAAAGAACGATTCCTTGAATTTGCACACAAGTGCTCTCCACTGCTCATTAGGAAATCCAATGAAGACTGATCAGAAAAACTGGAGTATTTTACTAAAATTAAGAATACCCCAATTCAGTACTTACTGAGCATAGATTGTTGCAGGACTGCTGCGTGTAAAATGAAATGGAACTACTCAGTGGTTTCCCATGTTCTTCTTCTCCTTCTATAAAAGTGAATAATATACTGACAGAGATCATCCTATGAAGTAGAACACTTGTCCACAAGCTAATGATTACCTCTGCTTCTATTTCACAGTCACATCATTTCCTTAGAGCAAAACTGCTGTTAGCTCACGATGAAAGGTAGTATGTGCACAATATGTGCTGAAAAAGATAGAAATGCTGGAGAAAATGCTTTAGAGAAACATTTATTGACTCTCTCATTCCTGCAGTAAAATGTGATGATCAGTGGGCCCCTTATAGACTTGAGCTCCAGGAATCTACCTCCCCTCCAAAAAAGAACAAGGAACAAAAATATCCCAAATACTATCACTAGTCTAAGCTGCAGTAATCATATGCATTTTCAGTTCTTCTTCAAAAAACCATGTCCTACCCATAGCTATCTCAGTGGCACAGAAAAACTTCTGAACTTGGTTGTCATAGTTCCTGTACAGATTATAAAGGACATTCTGCCATGAAGAGACAGTGATCACAGACACTCATTCCCAGGTTAGTGATCAGCTCCTTAAGAGTTGAGGGACTACATAATAGTTCAAGACATCTTTGCACAAGTAATTCTCCTTCACAATAGACAACCCACTACTTAATCATATTCAGGACCAGATCTAAAACAGGATGTAGATAGCTGAAGTCTCTGAAAGTCCAAAACTCCACAGAAACTTCTTCTGAGCTCCCATAAGCCTAAGAAGTACCAAAACACACCTTTGGTCCACGTATGCTGTAGGTACCCTCACTACATAAACCACAACTTCTTTGGCCCAAGCTATTCAGCACTTTGGTTGTGCGTGATCTCTAACTAGCCTAGAAACTAGACAGAATGGCATCTAAATCATCCTATTGGTAGGCATGCTCTGTACGTAGCTAATTTATGTCAACARAATCAGGTTTCTAAAAATACAATCATAGAGGCTTTCTTTTTCAAGCATACCTGTTGTTGCTCCCCTTGCCCCAAAATACATGTGAAAATCCAGTTCAACRGAAAGTAGGAGACCTAGATTCAGCTCCCCTCTCAGTTGGAGGGGATCCAAAGTATAATTCCTGCTTTCCCAGAAAGCAGCATAATTCACCAAACAGATGGCTACTTTGGACGGCACATGAAAAAAGCAAGCAAAAAGGTCCTTTACTTTGGGAAAAACAAGGCATCTTAAATTTGTACATGATAAAGGCCCAGCACTTATCACAAAAGACCCTCCTGAAGAGAGATGGATAAAGCTTCATTTTGTGCAATCCAATATCAATTTACTTCCCAGAACAAACTGTTCTGTTACTCTTACAAAATTTTTCTTACAGCAAGAATCAGTCCACTTGGTTGATCAGGGTCTTGAGAAACAGGCATTTGGCCTGGTGTCTATTGCTCTGCAGGGCTGTGTAGTCCAGAYGAAGGCCTGATCATCTGGACAGCTTAACAAACCAGACTGTTTTCTCACAACTGAAGTGCATCAAACTGGAAGAACTATTGATCCTTTGGGACTTGCCTGGAGCGCCAGTTGCTCTCCTGGTGTTGACTCCTGTAAGGGGAAGAATGTATTCCATCAAGGAGAGTCTGCCAGTGCTGAGCTACCACTCGTGCTTGGACCAGAGCACTGGGGAAGGGAAAGTCAGTCTTTCAAGAAAAAAGAAAAGCTGGCTAGATGTTCTATGCCTCTCCCAGTAAAAGACTGGCACACAAGAAAAATCCTCTCTCTCTGCATAGCAAGGGAAATGGAGCATTAAATTGCCTTTGTAAAACACAGATAAAGAAAAATCTTGGGGATAATGTTTCTTTTAGCAGCTTGAGTAAACTCTTTTGTCCTCTTAACAAACAAAACCTAACTAAAAAATAAAAAGTAGGTATGAACGACTCAAGATCCATATGATATTATAAGTGCTGAATTCTCTGACCTCCTTTTGGTTGTGCCAGGTAGCTAGGCCAGAAACAACATGTGATTTTCCTTTTCCCAGTTCAGAGGAATCTGAGTTAAGAGCAAAAGGTACAGCAGGAAGATTCTCATGCTTGAATTTTATTTAAACGTGCAGTTTAAATTTTCTGCTGCAAGGCATAAACTCAGCAGTAGTGCTCAATGAATCTGGCTAAACATTCAATAGTGCCAGGTTTTACGATGACAGCCTGGCAGATCCCAGGCCTTTTCTGCAGGGGATCAAGGAAAAGGTTGGCTTGTTAAACTTTCCATTAGGTTACAAACGATCTGCTTTCCAAATCACTTAGGTACTCCAGACGATGCCATTAATTCAGTTCTCTGTGCAGTTATTTGCTTTTTATTAGAGGATATGTAGAATATGTCATTCCTATGAGAACTTACTGAAAACAAAGCAATGAATGGACTAACTCCTCTTAGCCTGTCCTTTGTAAATGTAAAAGGTAATCATCCACTTTTAAAGCATTTTGTATTGGTGTAAATGAACTCAAATGTTTCATGTTAATGAAGAATCGATCTTTTAAAATGCTGTAAATCCTCTGAAACCATATGCTGATGAGCATTTGCTTCATTTTTTCTCCACTAATATATTATTCTCATTTGAGGAGATGGGAATTGACAGAAACTTTGCAACAAATTGTTCGTGTCATTTTTTGTCTTTGGCAGCAATTGTGCCCAAAGGAATGTCAATGTTCAGGTCTGTTTCCAAGAGGCAGTGTCTATTAGTTGCTGAATTTATTTGCAAAAAAACTTTTCATCTACACTACCTACTCAAAACCACTGTATTGCATAGTCTTTTTTTGTCATTTCTTTCTAAAAGACCAAACTGTGAGAATGCTACTATAGACAAGATGTGGTTTAACWAGCTGCTGTAGTTACTGATGACCTCTTTACCTTAGCTTTCCTTTATTACCAGAAGCAGGGTACCACCAAATAGTTGGAAAAATCAATCAGAAGAATGCCAGCAGGGAGACAATGCRATCAAGCAGCTGTTTATACCCTATTATAGAACACAGCRTAGTGTAAAGAATACTTGGAACATGTTTTACATCTCTGTTGCTGTTGTTGTTACAGAAACTATTCTTTACATGTCTAGATGAAATCTTCAAAAATGCCTTAAAAATGAGGAAGAAGCCAGGAATTCTTGTGGTTTCATTCCAGTTCTGCTACTGACTTGTTGTGTGGTCTTGGAAAAGGCACTTATCCTTTCTCTGAGTTTTATTTCTCACATATGGTGATATTAATACGCAGTAGAAGGTATCTAGTAGAAGGCTGTATCATATGCGAAGTTGAGAAAATAAGTTAATATACACAAAAGAAAACTCATGAATATATTGAGCATTAAATATGTCATTTTAGCACTAGATAAAATTTTATGCAGTACRAAAAGCATGGACAGATGAAAAGATTACTGTGAGTAACACAAGGTATGAATGTGAAACCCAACAGTTACACTTTGGTATTCACCTGTGCACACCTTCTTACCCAGCAATGTCTTGACACACACTCCTTGCCTTTCCCAGGCAGGAAAAGCAYAGCCCACCAGAAGTTACGATGGAGTAGTCAATACACTGCAAGACTGTGCCTAATTGAGCCATGCTATCTTTTACATATGTCACTCATGATCTTTACTCCCACTGACTAGCACTTYCCTCTAGGAGGAAATACTTGGAATAAGGAATATTAGAAATTCCTTTCATTATCATTATGTTCASTAAAGTGACAGAGCTATCCTTTGGGTCAACAAAGACTTTTGGAGCTTGTGAAGCAGAAAACAAGGCTATGGTATTTACATGGCAAGTATACATGGAATAGCTCTAATCTCTGACCTCTGCATTTTAACAGAGATAGTGCCAGTATAGTATATGTCTGTCATATGACGTGATTTTTCAAGGTCAGTACAACTCAGTACAACTTACTGATACCATATCTAAGTTTGATACTTTTGACTTTGAAAACGTGCAATGTGTTCTGGAAAGCCAGTGCAGTAAGCAACTTAAACATTTAGGGACAAGAAACATCACACACATGTAGAGTAGTATTAATTTCTAAGAATGCCTGAAAGAGCACAAACATGCTGAACAGAGTTTGTAGCACGTATAATGGAATAGTTCTCGGGGAAATATATGCTGTTTAGTACCCCTTTTCATATAAAATTCATATTAATTATCTCCATGTGGTAAAAAAGCATTCAGAGAATGTTTTATAGTTAGGTAATATTTTTATGATGATAACATTGCAGCTGTAATATAAAGGAGATACATCCATGCCATAACATTTAGATTTAAATATTTCTAAAGGTGGAGTGTGTGTATTTGGTCTGTTTCTTCTGCAGCTAAGACATCTGCTTAGAAGACACAGCAGCTTAACACCTGCTGCTTAAAGCAATTCCCTAGCACCTCATTAGTTTGCTCAGTCATCGTTACAGAGTTAGCACGGCACAACGCCTAACGCATTTGCTTCTTTCTGCCTGAAGGTACAGCCCTTAKGGCTTCAGCCCTCTTTATCTTAAAATTACTTTAGAAATATCAGTATCTTCCCTAAACATATCTGCGAGAGAGGCTGGTATTAGCATCRCTTGGAACCTGATGCAGATACTTTGTGACTTATTCCAAGGTCTCAGAGCCCACACTCTTACAACAGTTAGAAAACTGAAACTACACCTTTGGCAGTGTTCTCAGGAAAACGCAGGTGCCAGTGGCCAACACAAACAGTAGAACAGGATCCAGTGGATGCTTCATTTACTTACAAAAGCAGTGACCTGCCTGTGCATCACGAACCGCCTGCATTGCCTTGAGATCCCCTGTCACTAAAAGGTATGAATAATAAAAATTTAGCATTTTTTTAAACTATGCATGCATGCCTGTGAGCTGTCATTTGTCTAATGTACCATTCAGTGGAACAGAAGAATGTGGAAGAGCAATTGAAAGGATTTTTGCCTTTTTTTGTAAACAGATAAACTTTTTGTTCACATAAGGATGAGAAATGGAAAGAGATATCAATTTAAATTATAAGAGATACCTGTGATCACTGTCTCCATCACAGCACAAACATGTTATTTTCAYACTTAATTTCTGTCTTGCTTCACAAAAAAGCTGTAATGTACAGCAAAAGCAATATGGAATTACTGCATCATGAACACATCATGAATGGAAAGTATAAAGTTTATTGGCACCTTGTATGCTGCAAAATATGATAAAAAAAAATAAAAAACAAGTTTCTGAGAAGACCACTTTATTTTGAATGAGTGTTTTTGATAACAAAGGTTCATTTCATTCTCCTTGAAAATTTATATTACAGGCAAACTTTTTCAGCGCTAAATCTTTGCCTGGAGACATCCAGTGGGCAAACTCGTTCATTTGAAACCAGAGACGGAGCAAGCTACTAACTGGGTCTGCAGGGCCGACCCAGCRCAGCGCACCCGCCGCCCGCCTGCACCAGCTCCCCGCGTCGCTCTCCGCGCATCGGCCTCTGCCGTCACCTCCCTCCTCCCTTCCCCCAGTGCGAATCAAAGTTTCAGAAACAGTGAAGTGTGTTAACGCAAACAAAATACAGGACAGCAGTTCTTTCTGGGCAGTAAAGGCCTGTCTGCATATTTTGGCCATTACACAGTTGTTACCTTTAGCCCATAAACTTCAAGGTCGATTCAAGGTCAAATTTAGGTGTTTGTAGCACATGCCACTACCAAATGTTGCTAAAAGGAGCATACTTCATAAAACACAGCATTTTTTTCTAAGTTAGGGTTTATTTCCTCTTACTAGCTGGTAATTTTTAATCTGTTTTCTAAGAGGTACATTAAAACAGTACTTTCAAGCTAAAAGAATAATTTCTAYACTTGGAATGCAAGACTAATATAGTTCTATATTCCAAATTCTACTGCTTCCCCTTCTAACATCCACATCAAATGCTCTAAGTTTATGTTTGCTAAAGAGCAGAACCCAGCCACTAAAACAAGGCCATACTTATTCAGAGCTAATATCAAACATTTGAAGTTGTTTCTGCAGAGAGAAAACTTATGCAGATTATTCCAAATAGTCCTCTCATATTGAAAAGCACGATAAAGTTTATGCTCAATTGCACTGAAATACAATTTAATTTAATTTGTACTGCTCTAGCTCACTTCTAAATGTTAACTGCTTTATTGCAATGAAAGTAAATCGCTAGGATAACTTTTTTTTCTTTTACATCACCGATATTTTACATTATGGCAGGCAGAAGCACCACTGTATAATGTTAAGGAAAAACATACCAAGACAATTAGAAGAAAGCTAAAATCCTGCAAAGGAAGTCACAAAGTAACCAGTTACTGAAATCCTTGCCAACCTGTGTTCCCCCCAACAAGTGCCAGTTCAGAGGGGTGACTGGTTCTACGCGGCCTCCTCGCTTGCATGCCGTTGTTACCCAAGAAACAGCAAATAACGTCATCAGTTTCCCTCAATTCCATTACAAAGGATTAATTTGCACCCAGGGGATAAAAGGTTGTGACAGAAGCTTTTGGATCATTCAACAACAAAATCCAACATTTACAAAAAGACTCAGTAGCACAGGCGAGGGGGAAAAATCATTTACTTAGCACTCTTTAATTCTTTGTGGTACAAAAAGAGTATGCCATGATTTATGGCTGAATAGCACATTTATTTTGCTCACAAGAAAAGCCTTTCATAACCTGCTCATTTCTGCRGCACTCAGGAGTTATGAGATCTAAGTCTGCTCATAAATGTGGTGTCCTGCCGAAAGCGATCTGATAATCTTTCCATTAAAAATAGTTCTACGTGCTGCTACACTTTTAAACTGTACACCAAAGTGCTAAAATACTACAYGTTTTAAAAGCATGCATTAACGATGGTGCACAAAATCAGCTCCTAGCTCTTGTTTTTGTTTTTAAAGGGGTCGTTTACTGGTMCTGGAGCATTCTTTTCCTGATTTGCGTACATAAAGCAAATACAACAGCGTATGAAGGTCAGTACGGCTACAAGAGAAACCCTATATGCTGTGACAAATCCGATAACCATCAGGGTATTGGTTCATAGAAGTARAAGCATTGCTTCAAATACTCTGCTGATTCGCTAAGGTATTGGGAGACATTTTGCTGGCTGCGTAGCATTCCCTGAAGGAGGAGCACGGTATAGAGAAGCTGTCAACAAATTTGCTCCGGGGCTGAAGGGCCGGACGGCTCGAAGCTCGGTGTGCCCAGGCATGTCGCAGGGATCGCAGCCCAGCCAAGAGAAGAGGAAGGGYGGAGAGCAGCAGGGGGATTGGCTGAAAAACTGCTTTCTCACCCTCTGCTTCAACTTGCAGAAAGTGAAAAAAAAAAAAAAGTGGTAACTAGAAATCTTGCACATTCGCTAGACTACCCAACAGATAAAAACATACACAAATTGTCACATCTTCAGTTAAAAAAAAGAGAAAAAAAAGGCATTAAGGAAACTCTTCCTGCTCTATTGCAGAAGGTTGAAGCAGATGACACAGGCGGCAGGGARAGGACCGTCTCCACGAGCACTGTGCAGAGCGGCGCAAACACCCAGGGCTGGACAGGGCAGCAGGACACAGCTGCAGCCCCCTTCTTCATCCTCCTCTTCCTCCTTCCCTGCCCCTCATACTGCAGATTCACGCTCCCCACGTTCAAAGATGAGGACAATCTGCCACAAACTACCAAAAGTACCCTCTGAAGCACACTGAGTAGTACAGAGAGTGGTATGTTTAAGCCTCAAAGTAATAAGCCAGGAAAAAATACTATTCTAGAGAAAAAAAACCACAAAGATTAATATACTCCAGAAAATAGCTTCTACSCTAGGTAAAAGTTACTCATTGCCGTTATAAATAAAGTCTTTTGGCTCCCTCTAGAGGTTGCTACTTGCCTGTTTTAATTCATATCCTATTCTCTGGTAAGGGAGGAAGACTACATGATTTTGACTTAGTTGGACATKCTAATAATGCATTTTGCAATTTTGGGTAAAGAGCTGCTTTTTTTCCTATGGGGAAAAGATATTTGAACCTTTCTTTTCCCTGAGAGCAAAATTTCCACATGTATTTTTTTTCGTAAACCAGCATAATCTTTAAATTATTTGTGAGACAATAAGCCAGCTCAAAGCACTTATGCCCCTGTCCTCAGAGTTAATACTCTCACAGGCAAACTGTGATCTGAACCATCACTAATTATTTCTTCTTCAGCCCAAACCATCTGTTAAATTTACGAGTTCCATCACTTCCAGGTTTTATTGTTACTGCTGGTCTGAATGAACAGCTTTCAAACAAAACATCATTACTAGTCTTCATTTGAGTCTTCATTTTTGATTGTATATATTTGTGTTTGGACCCTATCAAACATCATCAAGCAAAGGAATGAACGAGCTAGCTGYGAATCCTGTTCTACAGACTGTTACCTACCTAAATCTGGATTGGCACTTACACTTTGACAGCGTACAAGGAATAAGGCCATTACATTAAATTAAGACAAATAGTAACATAAAAAAAATAGCAGGAAAGACAAGCAATAAGAGTTTTGTTTGTGACAGCACAAGTGATATACATACTACACACAAAACTCTTCTGGTCTCTAAATATACACAAACCAAGGTAACAAGGCCTAAGAATATGTGGGCCTCTTCCCACTGCCTTTAATAGGCAATAYATCTTGCTTCTAGTGGGCAGATAAGACAGGTTAACAATGCATCGTTTTAAGAAATTCGGGAAATGTGTCATTAGGTCCTTTTTAACAGTTACAGTCTCAATATAGACTGAAATATATCACCACTGGCTCATTTCCCTGAAGAGTGTGCRTGGGTCAAGCTTGGATCATTTGTATGAATCCCTTACAGGGCTGAAGAGTTCAGTTTTGGGTGCGCAGCATGCTTTGCATCAGCAGAARCGTAAGACATTAGACATATTTCTAGAACAAGTTAAAAACAGAACCAAGCAGAACAAAGTACCGGCACCAAAAACACACAACCTAACAGGTGTAATAYAAGAATAAAAGCAACTCGGGGTATTATTAATTCCACCCAAATGTTTTCCCCAATGTGTGTAACTTGCTTAACTCAAATCTAATCGAAAGTTTTGAAGTCTGTACGGGGAAAAGCAGCTGTGCTTCGGGGGCTGCACAAAGCAAGGGGAGCAGCGGCCCGCCGACAACAAAGCTGCTGCCTGCGTGGCCACTGCACTTCGGGGGATTAGCGGGGGGTCAGGCTCCCATGGCCGCACCTGCAAAGCTCCACACTAGGACATTAGCTAATATCCTGCATAAGTCATATTCCTTCTGTTTTAAAAGCAAATAAATAGCTGTGCGTGTGTCCTTTGACCTTCGCTGCTGGGAAACCTGTGCAGTTTATCTTCATGGCAACAGACTACATTCAGCTCRCCACTGCTGGCAGGGCGTCCCTCGACTGTTGGAGTACAAATGAAATTCAAAGCCGCTATACCCATAAAGATTTTTTTTTAAAAAAATCCTCAAGAAGTGGAGGGGACTTTAAGAAGTGTGAAAAAAGGAAATTTTTAAAAATATAGTGAATCATATATATGAGCTGCACAGCGAGAAGTGTAAGAAACCCCTCATAAGGCATTTATGGTATAACATTWAAAAAAAAGTCCGAAGCGTACATCCAATTCAGGAGGCATATAAGCTTTTGATCTCTATTTCATAATATAAAGACAGATCAAAATGCAAATTTAACATTGCCGCAATACCTATAGCTTACTTAACCATAACAATTCATTCAAATTCAGGTTCARATCTCAGTTATAGGCTCAGTCTATGCATAATAAACCAAAGAATCCAGCATTTGTTCTTCATCAGAAACTTGTGAATACCAAATGGCTAAACATATTTGCATAATCATCACATTTTTAGTATATGGAATAATACTGATCAGATAGAACTACTACTATCTACAGACCTTAAAAATGGTAATGATTTCTGAAATAGCTTCTCCCCTCAGAGGGTATTATTAAGAAATTAAAAATTAGTTAACTTAAAAAGAGTACAGAATGACATATCATACTGAATAATGTTTTCTTTGAACCTCAGTTCTGCCATAGATCCTTTAAGTCAGAATCTTTGGGATTACTGCATCTAAGCAATAAAAGCTAGTTCTTGTTTTTTAATAAATCACACAAAGCTGGGTATCTGCATTTACTGTGGTGACATGGCATACAGCCCTAGCTAGTATGTTTAAGACATCTAGATTTTTAACTCTTCATCTACTGAATCACTGTTTTCCAGTGGTTCCAGTGGCTAGAAGGTTCTTAAAATTCTTCCCTATCATTAATTTCCAAAATAAGAAAAAAAGCAATGTGAAAAAGATGATTTTGTTATCTTCTGACTTTCTAAGCAGGAAACAATTGATATAAACTATTAGAACATGGAAATCACTAGGGTTCTAGTATAATATTTATTCACCTCTATTTTTTATTATGTCATGTAGTTATACTACCACTAGTCTATAAACCTTTTTTGTGTGTGTGTGTGTGTGACGCCTTTCAGCACCGAGTACACCAAGTCCCGTGTCTCGTAGTAGCGTCTTTTTTTTTCATGTTGTCGCTAAATTTTGTCGTCTGAAGTCTCAGGTGTAACAAGAAAAGCCTTCTAAAATTCCTTGAGACTTTGAGAGAAATGTCTGTTCGAACACAGGTTTGATCTTTACTGCTTCACATATATCGATGTCATCAGGTGTTCTATATATCATTCATGTACAACACAAATTTGGGATAGAGTCCTGAGAGTTTAGGCATGAAGAGGTCAGATGATTTGTGTAAGATCATACTAGACTGCAGCATTCTTAGGAATGTAAATGCAGTTTGGGGATTTAACCACAAGATCACCTTTTCCTCTCTATTTTATGAGATAAATTAATAGTATATGTAAAATATGACCTTTCATTACATCACTAAAACCCAATATGATTTTGATGGAGCAAAGTAAGGCAACAGACTTTTCTATTTTTCTTCAACATAACTTCCTTTAAGTTAGATTGAGGGGAAAAAAGTTAATACAAAAATCTGGTTCAGCACAAGTCTTCCCTGAAAAACATAAGGGTATCTGAAAGTCTGCACAATTTTAATCTGGCTTCAGGTATGAATGGGTTTTAATTAGAATCTGAAATGCATTTGCAGCAATTTATATGAATCAGCTTAGACAGTAGTTTTATTAATGAAAATGAAAAGAGCAATAGCCCTGCAAAAGGTTCTCTGAGGCACCACTAGGGGCATAAGAACAGTCAAAAACTGGTGAGTCGCTCAGGTAAAAAACAAGTGCAGAATATTGCCCTTTTTCCATATTTGTGCTGAGATTTTTTATTTTATAAGCAATGCTCCCCAATACATATTTAAAAAGCAGCAAAAACTTCTACCAAAAAAGGCAATCAAGCATTAGCAGTGAAATGCAATAGACAGCATAACAGATCTTTTTTCCTAATTGCTCCATTTATTAGTCTTCTTGATAAGTATTCCGTAGTTATCCAGAACTACAGATTAATCTGAAGCTGGATTTTCACAGTACTGTATTTTAACATAAATCTGATGGAAGTCGCTCACCTCAATCAATAGAAAGATAAAAAACAATTTCTGGAAAGGGTTTAAAAGGTTTAAAATGTAGTTTGCTGAATAAAGGCCATTCTCAAGTAAACTAAACAGACGACAAGTAGAAAGTCTGAGATGACTTCTTGTCCCATAAGTACAAATGAATTTTAATTCAATACTATTGGGGACATGGTTTACAGGAGCTCACTTGGATCAAGACTACGGTTTTGATGGATATGGCTTTCTGCCTGTTCACCTGCAGAAAAGAGAAATGTAATCCAGGTTGATGATGAAAAAGGATAAACCAAAAACTGAAGTTAGAAATAGAATTATTTTACCCACCACAGAGATTAAAAAAAAAAAAAAAAATCCACAGAAACATCTGCCACATCTGCATGCACATTCACACAGATACATGTCTACATGGTATTTGAAACAAACTTGCACTATAATAAACAGTTACTGCCAAGTATTTCATATTTTTATTTTCTAAATAGGATAGAGACTAATTTGGACTGCTTTGATAAAACTGTACTGTCCTTTTGGCCTAGCACACAAACGTATTTAAATAAAACTTTAATGACTTTCAGCTATTTACCTCCAACCCTTAACCACCCAGAACACGTTGGATCTGCTGCTTCCTCCTCCATTAGGAAAGACCTTGTAGCATTACCAGAACTTTGAACCTGAAGAAGTGTCCAGGGAGCTCAAAGCTGGTGTTTGTTCTCACCACATCTAATGCACACAAGGCTGCTCTTGGGACAAACTCAAATGTCATTTGAAAATACTGCATCTAGTAATATGGCCAGCAGAGGGACCCAAAAGGCAAAAATAGCTCGTGCAGCTCAGTTTTGCAGTGGGATGAAATTCAAATTCACAAGGTACTTTTAAACGGTTACAGCCTGTTGCGCACAGCATGCCCCTCTTCCCACGGACTTTGTACAGACCTTTGCAAGACATCTCTAMGTCTAGTGTCCAGCACATGTATCTTCTTGTGCTCTGTTTTCTGAAGAGATTTTTTTCATCATTCTCCCTAACTGCTTCAGTCTATGCTGGGAAGTGTAGTGAGTGACTTGGCTTGGATCTTGCTGTCTCCTGGCAGTTTTGGTGGCAGGTTGAGGAGCCCATCCCCACCTGCTAGCTCGTAACAGCTCAGAGTTCAGGCAGTCTGTCATCTACCCTGAATTGGCTCCGTTTTAGACTGCATTTGCTACACTGACACAACTTAACTAGTTTTATCTCTGTCAATGAGCTATCACGTTCAACAGTATCCAGGCATCTGTCAGTCACAGGGTCACTGCCACAGAAGGGATGAATTATCCCAGACTTAAGAGCGGTAGGGCAGAAGCAGCAATCTTCTCCCAGTGTTTTTACAGTAGYATATTAGGAAATGAGAAGGCGAAAACCAGCAGAAATACTCGTCCAGTCTCTCTAGCCAAAGCAACATCTAAACAGAGCAAGCTATTAATACACCTAGTGAGCATAAGGAAGACGTACCTCAGTATGCCTTTATTTTAGTATAACAAAAGACAGTACTCTATGGTTCTAGCTACAATATTAGATCTGCATCTCACCATAACAAATTTAGARCAAGGCATTAGGTAACTGCTTCAGTTTGCACCACTAAATGCTATCTCATGTCTCACTTTTATACCTTGTACCACTATGCCTTTTATAGATCGGGACCAACACTGCTTCCTGTAGTCACAAAAATCAGGTAACTATACAGTTCATTATGTGACAATAATAACCACAATTTCATAGACTAAAAGAAAAAAAAAAGAGTTCTGTGTACTCTCTAGTCTACAGAATTTTCAGGGAAGTATGGAAATCATCTTCTCATCAAAAAAAAGTGCCTGAATCCTGAAATGCTGGATAGATACAGTGTTTTCTGCCTATTTCAAGGTGTTCATATTTCATACATACATAGCTAGGATAAAATCAGTACCTTGCATACAGTACCCATAGTCACTGTCTTCCTTTTTGGCACCATATTCAATTTGTAGCACTACTGACTTGAAACACTCCTGAAAATTAATAGAAAAATTCTCTAGTACTCATCAATAAAACCAAAATAAATTCATAATTAATTATCCTGAATGAGAAGAAAATACTACGCCTTTCTCAGCAAGCTGAGAAGTTTGTGAAATCACTACAGTTGTTGTTTAAGAAAAGCAGTTTTAAGAATTCAGGATGGACCTTTTTACTCCCTCTTTGAAAGCATAGTTGAGAAGACACTCTTCCTATCTCAAAATAATGACATCTTCACAGTATTAAAGCTTTTCATTTCAGGAATCGTCTTAGAATGGCTGGTATAACAACCACCACCTGTAAACAGCACTGGGATGTACCTGAACACTGAGGTCTACCCTAACAGCTGTGCGCAAAATTCTTCAGATGGAGCCTTCAAATACTAAGCTAGCTGACTGCACAAAATCAGCAAGTTCAATGTAATTTTGCAGACACATTGCAGAAAACACCAACATTTTGTACAAAAGAGGAACACGTTTAGCTCAGATAGTGATGATGTACAGGCTGCTATGCGATTTTGACCTGTTGTAACCGACTTTGTTTGTGACAACAAAAATGCAAGAGCAAATTCATTATTGGAGTTTAATAATTAAACCTTCCCTAGTACAAGCATTCTTAAAAAATTTCTTAATCTCCTCTTAGAATCACACTGAGAGTTTGGAAATGAGTTTATCCAAAACAAATTTCAGTTTAGACTCACCTATAGTAATGCCACTGTGAATTCTAGCAACTAACCACTTCTGACCAGATCTGTAGTTAATGTAAATTGAATAAAGCAAATTTAGACTAGATATGATCCAAGTGTCTTTGACATAAAACTAAAGAAAGTTCCAGACATCTGCCTCAACAGGATTTTGTTCAAAAAAACACTCCTACATGCCAGTTATAAATATACAGAAGGTTATATATATTTATGCTAGAAACATATAGATGACCTTCTCCACAGATTGAATTGGATGTTTGCTAGTGGACTGTGGTCCAGACAGCAGGGTGCAAACAGCATTTTTGTAGATCAGGGCTTATGCTCAAAGAAAGGTCTGCAACAAAAACAGATTGGATCTGGCTTGTTTTTCATTTGGATATTTAATAAATATGGAATTGTGCTGTCTGTATGTAAAGCAATGCAGTTTAACTATCTGTGGCTGTACTTACACCATGATCATCAGCTGCCCACATACATATGCTAAGGAAATATAGTACAGCCTTTAGTTTCTGAAACACATGGGTCTCTACCGCCTGAGTGTAATCAAAGTACATGCTTGCTTTCTCTCATTAAAGAAGGAAAAGCAACCTGTCCATATATAAGATAGAGTTCCAGCCAGGAGATGGCAGCAGTACACATACTGACTACACTGAAAATATTTTAGAAACTGAACGATGTCTGAAAGAAACGTTTCTGCAAACTATGTCTTGGGTAAAGTCATTTATTTGAAGTGTATGTCTTTATGACCACAATTCCAATATCAAATAAAAAAAAAAAAAAAAAAAAAAAAAAAAAAAAAAGCATTTCCTAGGATCCTAATACTTACAATCACACTAGATATCACATTTGGGGTTACTGATATTCACTATGGGCAAACTGTTAATTCAACACTATGTATGGCAATTAAAATTAGTAGAAGTGACGATATGGTTCCTATGGCAATAATTACTCCTTCTTTTTGTACTCATGTAGTATTTTCTGGAGCTCCTAAGTAGTAAGTGTAGCTGCAGCTTTACCAGCTGCCTCCCTGACATTTAGTGCAAAGCACGGAAATTCCATTTTCAAAAGCAGCACCCTTCCCTTTCTCTTCTCCCTCCATTGATAGGTTCCTCTGTCATATGGCTTTTCAGGCTGGCCAAATAGTACTAGGAGTCTTCATGGAGCCACTGTATCTTTTCTCTGAAATAAGTACTGCAAGATACTCCACTGGTATTCTCATGTCCTCATCTATAGCTACTGCAGTATCCTGCTGTTAGAGGGGCAAAGGCAATAGTTCTGAACTCAAAGTTCACTTCCTGAGAAGTCTTAAAAGCAAAACGTTTCAGTTCAATATTACTTATGAAATTTTCTCAGATTTGTGGCTGCATTTTTTCCTAGCATCTTTTGTAGCCCATTTTCTTTTGGAAGAAAACCAGGTACACTTCCTAAATATAAATAACAGAACATGTTTGGTCAATATTCAATAAAATATGGAAAAAAAAATATTGCATATRAACATATTGCAATGAATTCCGAAAGAGTTCTGACAGCATCAAAACCAAAAAAGGGCAGAAGAGTAAGGAAAGCTTCTTTCTTTATCAGGATGGGGCAATCCTACAGTGTGTTCTAGCACTATATGAGAAAATGCAAGACCTACCTTAGGAGAAGTGATGACATAGAAACTGTATTAGAACAGATTTTGGAGATACTAGGGAAAAAAAAAAAAAAACACACACACATCATGGTGGTATTTGCCATAGGCCTATTTAAACAAACTATTAGTGAAGAAAGATGGGAAATAAGATGCACTTGACCATCAGGATAATCGAAAAGTCTCTGGAGGGGGACAGTATTTTGTTTTGTTTTGCTTAATATACAGAAATGTTGAGTGATGCTTATACATACATTTGAAAATACCTAAGGACAGAAAAGTGAAAAAGAAAGATAGGAAGAAGGAGGGTCTTTAGAGTAGACTATGAAGAGGGAGAAGTTAGGAGGAGATCAAGTTTAGGCCATAGGAGTATGGCTTGACACAAATTTGGAAAAGATCTCTCAATCTTTGTAGAAGAGAGATCTACAAAGAAAGACTTAATAAGAGATGGATGAAAAGAGCTGCAAAGAGAGAAAAGCATGGGTGGAAGCTGAAAAACAAAATGTGATGATCCAAGATCACAGCAACTCGCTATCCTAAAAGTGAAAAAGATAAAACTACTAAATAAACAAATACATAACTTGGTATTGGCAGCAGTAGGTGTCAGTGAGTTGATATGGGAAAAACTGGGGAACTAATTTTACTTTCAAAAACATACTAATGCAGCAAATATTTTTCTAAATATGTCAAAACATGTAGTCTTATAAAGAATAGGCATTTTCTCATTGTACAGTTATTATAATATGACTTTATTTTGCAAAGCGCTTTAAAAGTTATTGAAAGAGTCTTCACCAAAAGTAAGGACTTTTTTTTCTCCTTCCTTTTCTTTTTCATATATTGAATGCTTTTAAACAAAGCAAAGTGGGATATTCTAAGAACTTATCTCCATAGTAGTCATTCTGGAAGGAATCAAAATTTCAATAGGCTATGAAAAGCTACTTAAAAACAGAAAAGTGTTTGTGAATTTTCTCAGGAGGGGGGAAAATAACACAGTTGTTTAGTTTACCATATCAAAAAGAAATTCTATCTTTGATTACAGTGCACTGTGGGCTTAAAGCTAAGCAGGAGAGATCCTAGTTAGTAAGCATCATCTCACTCATTCTTAAGAAGCTTAAGGATTGCCACCACCAAAATACTTRATTTAGTCTTTTAGAATAACCGAAATAACACATACATGTTAAACACATCCTGTAAAGAAGGGCTAATCAGAAAAGGTTTYTTAAACATTTTTGGGAAAAAGTATCAAACCATCTTACTTGGAGGAATTATTATTTATATTTGCTAAGTCTCACCTTTAGACCATCTGTATGGATATTACTATGAATAAGAGGAGGAAAGGAAAATCTCTTTTTGTAATTTTGCAAATTTTAGGTAATAATGATGAGCTTAGGAAATAATCTCAGTGCTCCAGCTTTTTTCAGTATCGTATCAGTACTAATTTAAAGCAACATCTGTAGGTTTCTTTYTGCATTTGATGATTTTTACTAAAGGCTGAGGAAATATTACTTCCTGATCAGCCATCTATACAAACATGTAAAATATTATGCAGTATTTTATTCACAGTTAATCATTAGAGATTTGGGATAAAATGCTGATTTCTCAGACTAGATATGATAGCTTACATACCTACATTCTCTAAAAAGAAAATAAGATGTAGCRCTGCTTAGGTATCTCAGTAAGTTCAATGAGACCCTCACATACCATTGAAAACAAGAAAATAAAGAAAAGAAGGATGGGAAATAAAAAAGGTATTGAAGGATGCAAGCAAATGTAGAAATGAAAAGATGTTCTCATTAAAAACTATAACAYCAAAAAGAAAAGTCAGTCCTTCTGATTTGAGAACTTACAAAGAATAGTAAACTTTTATGTAATGGAAACTAGAGCATCTAAAATAAGAACCAATATAATAAACCATATCTTTACTTTCAGATAACATAGTTATTCAGATTGGTGTAGCTTTACAGTACACCAAAACACTGAATTAGATAATATCTGATCCTTTATGTACTTTGTATAGAACTAAATATGGTTTTGTCACAAAGCAATGCATTCAGCTTACACTAAGAACTGTCACCAGAAAAGAGAGACCAGCACAGCTAGAATGCAGCAGAAAATGACTCCAAGGTGCTTTCGGTCATTTCCAATGACACTTACCRGCAAAGGAACAAGGGAAGAACAATTTGTATAAATACAATACAGAAATACAAATACGAAGACACTTGAAAGTTGGTTAACTGTTTAAAATTTACAAAATGTCATCAAGAAAAAAAATCTAAGGATATATTTTTTAATGCCAATGTTAACGGTAGTCTGGAGTCAAAACAAATGATTTACTCCCCGGATTCCATTTGACGCTACTGCTGTGCACCTTGAACTTTTGAYAGATTCATAAGGGTAAAGGGAATTTTCTATCTGAATCACTACTTACTTTCAGTGGCTATTCTAGCTACTACTAGATTAAAAGTACCAAAGGGTTTTGATTCTCAGCAGGGAAGGCACGGAGAGGTTTGTGTGCTGGCACAGAGCTGAGTGTGCTGAGCAGTCACTTCTGAGGGGACTGTCCTACAGGCAGAGCCACTCCGTAGCACAGTGTTTAGCACATACCTATATTTTTAGCACGYATCTTCTCTTCAAGACATGGAAATTTACTAACTTAGCATTTCTAAAAGATACAAACTGTCTGATTCAAACCATTAATTTCCTAAATGAACATTTTCCAAAGACCAGCACCTGCTAGTCCCTTCTAAAACAAAATGTACTCTTCATGCTAAACAGTAACTCGTCTGTAAGTAGAAATGGAAGTCTGCACTAAATACGTAGCTTGCATATACATCATTCATATACAGTAGGTTTTACTGCTATATGTGAATTTTTCAGAGCATGGCCTGTAACATTTTCAAAGAGAAACTGTGCTTCAACATCACTTGCATTCTTGATGGACAAAATATGTATACTGCATGTTGTAATTTGTCTAGATTCAGCAGGTTTCATTGTTAGAAAATAGACCGCAGAGAAGATGGTGCTCTGTTTATTCTGAGCRGTGAAATTTAAGCTATAATCACCTAATCAGATTTCAAAGTGCACTGATGAGTGTGATCAAAGTCCATCTGAATATTTACTAATACAAGCACAGAAATGACCCCCACGAGATCTGGCAACCTCATTAGCAATGAGCAATTAGGAAATAAAAAACTTTAAAAGCTTTAATAAATGCAGAGCAAACATTATGGTCAACTGCAACAGCTGTTGTGCTTTTAAGATCTACGAAAATTTCAAAGACTTAGTGTATGTCATAGTGCATTTCCAACATACCCACAATCAAATTCCTAAAACATAGACTGAATTTTCTAAATGGAAACTAAAGGACTTGAGAGAGAAAGAAAGAGAGAAAAGTAGCCCTTTTCCATTACTTTTTCAGCATAATGTTCAAAATCAAAAGTCTTCAATTGATGTTATTTAATGTAGCACCCTCTCTGATTTTATTTCAGAAAGCATATGTAAATTCAAGGACAAACTCAGTAAAGGGAATTAATGCTATAACAGTTAAATTTTATGTGTATTAAACACAGACTGGAATGCAAAATACAACCTTAAATACCTCTGCTGCAGTTACACGGCTTAGAAAAATTAGTCACCTCAGAAGGTCAACCACAGAACCAGCGCRAAGAGCAAGAAGCAGCATGAAGCTGGCCAACAGGAATCTGAGACAAACAGAGAGTGTTTAGGCCAACTTGTCCAGCTCTTCACAACTGAAAAGATCTGCTTAACARAATTTTAATTCCAGATGCATGCACAAAAAAATCCACATTAGTCCTTCAACATATCAAATGCCACAAAACATTCCTGAAAATATTTAAAAGTAAATACCGTATTTTTTTTACGCAACAGACTATGAGCCTCAAAAGCAACAGTGTTTAGAAAGAGGGYGAGGAGGAGAGACTAGGGCACACAAGAGCAACCACAGGTGTTGCCAACATCCTCRTAGAGAAGCTGTTAGATGAAATAGGCCAGATGATCCTTGTAAATGAACAAGGCTCTGTGCTGTACAGGAAGGAAAAGGGACCAGATTTGTTCTTAGGAAAATTCCTTCCAATCCAAAAGTCAAACCATCAGTCCAAGCTGCGCATGCAGAGAGGGCTCATCCTCCAGGGCACTCTTCCCAGAATCCTGGCTTTTCTTTTCSTTCCTCACTTTGACCGAGTAGGACACTAAGATCAGCACATCTACTGCATCCCAAACCACTACTGAGTTTCTGCCTCTCAGAATTTACACCACCAGTTCCAGCACAGGAAACAGAGCACAAAACCTATCTCTTAACCTCCCCACACCAGTGGTGACTCCACGCARTGTGCCAGCTGAGCCGGGCTTATTCACTTGGGCTACCTAGCGGTGACGCTGGAGGTGYGAAGGCTGCAATCAGAGGGATGAGGAAGGGATAATAGACCTACTAGACCTACAGCAAGAAACACAGAGGCAACAGCAACGCAGCCTAAGGGCAGCAAAAGACATACAAAGAAGAGGCATTGATAAGGGGATGGCAGGGGGGAGCTGCAGCAGTTGCAGGACAGGGGAGACCAGGAGAAGGCAATGCCAGCAGCCAGATTCAAGCTCGYTTCACATCCAGAGCTTTTATATGAGCAAGGAGTGGCTGCAGGCAGGGAAGCGGCTTTATATCACTTTTCAAACCATGCGCACTTACAGTTTATATATTCTTTTTTAATTATTTTTAATTTGGGGCAGAAGGGTGGAGAATCCAGGCAAAAAAAATCCTGTCAATTATATTGGCCTGAAGCCACTCCAAAAACAACTTTCCCCCCCCTTATGCCTCTTACTTTAAAAACTCAAACGCAACAGAACTCACCATAAATTATTCATCTGAATATGAGAAGATACTTTGTTGTCCACTATCCTTCCCTGCTGCTATGGAAATCAACTCAACAGTTTGCAAMTGGGTGAGACTCCACCACTCTCATTCTGAAACCTTTACTGAGCTCCTGGCTACTTCTTTACAGCACGGCTGTCCTTTCAGCAGCACAGATTTCCCCATCACTTCATTTCACCATCATTTCCATTCACTCAAATATTTTTCCACATCTTTAACTGAAATATTTTCTGAGAAGGAACAAAGCAATAAGGTAAAAACAACTTATATTTACTACTTGCATTTACCACTGTTGCATCTTTGCTTTCCAGGAGCAAACCAGAAAGTGTCTTTATGTTCTGCTATGTGATTTTTAGCAGTACTGTATTATTCTTCAGCAACTGAGAGAAGTTGTTGAAATTAGAAAAGGAAGAGTCCCATCCCATACCATATGATGCCACAGAAAAGAATAAAACACTAGCAACCATTCACATAGCACAGGAAATGTAGTATTAGACTGTTACTCTCTTCATTTTTAATCCCACCCTACTAAGAGCCTTTACAGACTATTTATAGTTATAATTAAATGTGTTTGGTGTGTCAMCATCCTCTACAATAATTCTAGTAACAATTTAATTACTAAAAAYTCTTTTTGCCATTATACCATTAGCATCTGAGATTGATAACAAAAGCACAGGATAATTAGATGGGGATATTTAAACCAAATAAAAATTATGCATTTATTACACACTTGGTTGCCTGACTAAAATTAGGCAGCTAATCTGAATATGAATGATGAAAAATAACAATGATGAAAAAAACAATTAAAAAACAATACAGAGATAAATGCAATGAGTTTTCTCTTTTTAGCCCTAAGTGGCATTTCTATTCCTGATTATAAAAGCAGCCTAATCTGATTTCCTATTTGGTTTGTGACTRCAGGCTGCCAGGAAAGCACATTGTTAATTGATCCGCAGAAAATATTTCATTTCTTTTAGTTTATGTTTAGGCTTTGATCTTAATTTCTCCTGTGATTTCTGCCAGGATTGTTTGTCATACTTAGCCACATAGGAGATGCTAAGCTTCTATCCAGGCATTTGGTTATGAATAATCTTCCTATAGTCTAATTTACATAATTTTATTGTTTTGTGGAGTCTTCCCAAGCAGATATATTACTGCCAGTGCAACTGTACTTAAAGTAGTGTCAATGGAGTCTGCTTCTGAGTTATAGTTTGCATATAAAAATCTCCTCTGAGCTGAAATATGGCATATATCACAAAGTAATGCTTCAGAGGAAAATCATTTTAAAGAATGTCAGGAAGAAAGTCAGTTTGCCTATACTAATCTATAGGAATGCAAAATAAAAACCGAAGATGGTGATTTCTAAAGCATTTCTTATAGCTTAAGAGTCTTTTTKTTTGTTTGTTTGTTTTGTTTTGTTTACTTTTTAGCCTGGTACTGCATGCAGAATTCTGCCTTTGGGTTTGGGATGTTCAAGAATTGTCAGTTAAAACAGAAAAATAATATTGTGTTTAGAAAGAGTGGTTTTCAGTGTCAGACTGAATGTACAAGGAGAAGATGTCATCATCATTTGTTAAATAATTGAGCTATTTTACAGAGCTTTGTCCAATCTAAAAACCTGCTAGTTTTCAGAGGTGCTAGCACCAGGAACACCTGTTAATGAGATTCTAATATCTAAAAGTTTATGTGTTGCAARAATATTTTTTCACTTCATCATCCAACACTGTAACTGAGAAAAGACCTTTAAACTCTTTTTATTGTTATGTATATTACCCTTTTCTGAATTACCTGCATGCCTCACAGTCTTTAAAAGTATTTACTGAATACCAGTAGGAAGTAGGAAGAACTGCTTTTTTAAATACAAGAAAGTAGCACAGGGAAAGTAAAGCTAGATACACAGGACTCGCAACCACTTAAAACACCAAAACCCTTTTGTTGTTCTGGAGTATGTGATTTGGGCTCCCTAATTCTCATTCATCCTCAAAACACAATCTTCTCCCCTCTAAGAAGCTGGTTCAGGTTGATTCCAGGCCACTGCAGCTATTGGAAGGAGCAGGCATTAATGAAGGATATCCCCACACCAACCCCTTGAGAACCAACCATCCAGCCTTGCCTTCTTCCCACATCTTACCAGTCTTCCAGATCCATAAATGTGTCTCAAGGCTGGCCCTGAGCCCAGGCAGTCAAACCTCAACAGGACAGAATATACTCAGGGCTGTGATACTTATTTCCACCTCAGAAGACTAAATAAATATTTTCCCTTAACCTTGAAGATGCAGAGTCCAATTTTATTTGTGCTTTAATTGCTAATTTGGTTGCACATGCAGAAAAAAGGAAAGCTGAAAAAAGTATAAATGATTTAAGTAATTCAGATATGATTGCAATTTGCACGTTTACACTGTATAATTAAAACATTAAAAGGTAAATCCTTACATAGTAAGGATTACGATTTCCACTATAATCTCAGGTACATCTGCAAGGCACTATATGGACAAGCCTCCTTCTTGCCCTGCTACTGTGCGGATACAAGTAGCTTCCAAATGCTAGTGTGATGCCAAGCCTGAGTTAAATGTGACTTCTTAACACAGCATATTAGTTCAGTTGGCAAATTTGCTTGCCAAAGTTTCTAAATACAGTTCCCACATCCTTTTCAGACAGTCTTTTCATTAATAATACCTTTGTAAAGTCGTTGTTTTAAAAACATTGTTTAACTTCATGTTAAACAGATAAAAACATAGCAAAGAAGGTTATTTAACATAAGAGTTTAGTTTAAACAAATGTAAGCAAAGAAATGCTGTAAAGAATGATACTTGTCACCTCATCCCACTGAGGCCAGTTAATTCAATTTAACTGATTCTTTGAGGAGCAGGTAATTTTATGTACTAGAACAGCACAACACATTAAGAAAAAGCTTTCAGTATTTAATTAATTTTGTGGCCATTCATGTCTGAAGCTCTCTTCCTTTGTATTTCTTTGTGTAACATATTTTTGTAATGTTTGTTTCCATGGTTTGATGTATCTAAGTTTTACTGACAAGTTTTTCCTCRCAAAGAATTCATTCTTCCTTTCCTTTGTGCAAGGGAACCTCCTGGTGGGATTTCCTCCTTGCTGGTGATTCTGTTTTGAGTAAAGGAAGTCAACAATTTCTCTTGTTCAAAGAATTTTGATTCTTCGTATCAGTTAAAAGCTTTGGTGGATACAGACAAAATGTGAAGAAAACAATGTTTTATAATATCTACCTTGTTCTCAGGAGACACCTCTCTGTGTAATGAGATCAAGACTGTATGGTAACTTCATAAAAACAGTCATATGTCTACTCAGATAACTAAACTAATGTTACAAGTATCCCGACAACCAAAGGCTAAGATGTGTGCTAACACTTTCCCACTCACACATTCTTTAAATTCTCAAATGAAAACTCATGCAAAAAAGTAAGTATTCATGGATTAATTGTAAAATATTCCTGATATTAGAGCAAAATTTTCTTAGCTCACATGGACTGCAGAACATCCTTTGAATAAATGTGTGTACATGCATACCTACACACTTACCTATTGATATTTCTGCTTAGGCCAAAGAGGTAAGCAGAAATCTCTTACTGATTTCAGTCATGTATTTCCTGGAAAGCTAACAGAACAYGGGAAAGGCTCCAGCCTAAAAGATTAAAATCAAATACTGAAGGGAAGATTCSCAAGTATTATATGGCACATAAGGATTGTCAGTTTGTAGGTACTCTGATATAAATGCATACCACATAAGCTACACTGCCAATTTACAGTATTCTGAATATACTCTTTAGCCACTATTATTGTAATGACTAGAATGGAAAAGTTTCCTTGAGCTTTTTAAAAATATAAGTACYGAGGTCTTCACAAATACACATGAATGCTTTTTTCTACTCGCATATAAAAATTGCTTGTATGGAACACACTCCTGCTAACATAGATCTAAATTGATAAAGTCTAAAAGCTTTGAATATTAAAACAAATGTCAGGGAGCTCAGGATACAGACTATATTGCAACAGTGCACTCAACTCAAGTTCTAAAAACAGATTTGAAAACCATTTAAAAATAAGAACTAAAATGCAAACAAGGCATAACCCTCCTCCGTATGGCAATGCACCTGGGCACACTTTTAATAAACAGACAAATAACCTTGAACACATCTATTGCCACTCTTGCTCCTACAACCACATTGGTTCATCTTAGCTAGTGTAAAATGTTTTTGCTATTCTCAGCAATCAAGGCTTAACGTAGCTGAACAAAACCCAGCTGTGTTCATTCTGCTTCATAAATTATCATCGCCAGCCAGAGAAAATTACAAAAAAAATCAAGTAATTGTGGCTCTCCAGCAYTTGCATTTTCATAAGGGTTACAATAAAATTAGTAGTAAGGGTCCAAACATAACCCTAAAATGCAAGAAGCGTTAAGGCTTCTTGCATTTTAAGATGTTAAGGGTACACTAATACTGAAGTATGTTGTTCCAGTACCACATTAGGAAGAGAGTTTTTGTTCTGCAGGATTTTTGAAAGCAATCTGGTATGTTCTTACTCCAATTTTGTATGTTCTGTCTTCATACTTTTTAAATGTAAGCTCTACTAGTACTTTATAATGTTTTTTATAGTTTAATTTTCTTTCCTTTTGGTATTTAAAATGGCCAGGTAAGTTATAAAATTCTTTATTATTGTTACTGATGTATATTGACGTATAAATTTTGAAAATGCTTACTTTTACCAAAAAGTTATTTATTGTTTCTTTCTGCATTTTAAAGTGTGTTGGGATTTTATAAATATGTATTTTCCTTTAGTGTCCCAAATTATGCACAGCATTTTAGAGCATCTCTAAGGGCATGATATTTCAAACATTTAACACTCAGGAACAGTTCTTCAGGTAGTCACTGAAGATCACTGTGTTCATAAACTTATTCACCAGCATCGACATTTTATGGATCAGGACCTAGGTTCAGTGTTGCTGCAAAGCCCAAACTACATATTGGTGACATCTATAAAAATATTATCTACAACTTTTTTTTTGCCTTATCCTTAACCTTCATTTGGAAAAAAWTTCAAACTAAAACTCAAGTTAGGTAAAATTATCTTAACATTATCAAATTACARAAAATCTTTTTTTGTYTTGTTTTGTTTTGTTTCGGGTTTCATGTGAGTTCATAGAATCTTGATCCTATAAGTAATGTACTTTGATAGTATAATAATGCAAAAATTTTGTATGGGTTCGTAGTCGAAAGCTGCAATAATCCAGACACAATTCCTTCAGATGAGTTAAACTGGATGAAATTCAGAGCAGTGAAAGTTCTAGTGTTCAGAAAAAGCTAAACAAACTCTTTGAGCAACTTTAACATAGAGGTTGGCAGCTCTCAGTCTTAATGATTTATCCTGCTGTTGCCTGGGATGGGGACATGCCAAGCCAGCTCGCGGGTTTTCAGTGTGCTGAGGCTCCTGAATGATCATCATTACAACCAAGTGTTTCTACCTAATGCAGAAATGAACATACAAACTCAAGGTACTTAATCAYATCCTTCAGAACAGTATTTATGTGATACTGTACTCTTTGATAAAATACTTTGCACATGCCAAAGGAAATTAGAGATTAAGTATTATTCAGTTCAAAGCCACCTACCTTACCAAACTATAGGAAAATAACAGAAAAAAGGCACATCAAGATGATTTTCCTGGTCTTATTTCTTAAACTGGAGTAGTTCTCCTATTTTTACATTCTACTCTTTCAGTTAACAGATCTCACTATAAACTCCTATCTCCCTCCCAAAAATTCTAATATATTTTTCATGTAGACTACCATGACTACTACATTTTGCTACAGCATCCATTAGAGAAAGAGGCACATTCATTCTTCCTACAACATGCACATCTTTAGGCAGCACTGAGTGCTTATGAATTATGATTTCTAAATCCAGTAAAGAAATTTTGGAAAATTTTAGTCTGCTTTCAGCTAAAAAAGCATTCAAAACAAATTTGGAACAAAAATGTGGGTTTTTTTTTAAACACTGCTTTTATATAGTACAGCTTAAATGGAATCTGTCACATTACAAGTCCCAAGGTGCTTCACAATTTTCAGCAAAAGCTGACAAAACCCTATCTAGTGAGATGTGATACAGAAAACAGATTTCTTTTTAAATGATTATCTCATACATTAAAATAGTAGTTGAATCTGGAGACAAAGAATAAAGSAAGTTCAAGAACACAGCAGCTATTAGAACTGAGATTCGAGGTTCTGAATTTGAAATTAGAAGATGGCAGAAGTCTCACTTCATRGCAAAAGGAATTTATTCAAAGACATTATTCCAAACTGTTTTTTGCTACATTAGCTGTCTGCTTACAGAATATTATTRAAAACCACACGCTACATAAAAAATAGCTCTAATAATAGAAACTATGGAACAAATACATTCAGAAACTAATAAAACTTCTATAGAGATACCTGTATAAAGAGCAACAAAGACACATTTTCTGTATCTGGTCTACCTATGTGTCCACAAAAACTATTTGGAATACTGTCTCTTTAATACCTACAATCTAAGTTTCCTTATAGAGAGGTATCTTTTTGTTTTAACATTCTTTTCAGAATCAGGAGGAAAGAATAAGTGCTAAAATTTTTATAATAGCATCTCCACTAATGGTTTTTGGAAATATTTGGGACATGAAGGACAGTAGTAAAACATCCACAACATTCAGAGAAATTATAAATAGAACTGGTCCTATTCCCAAATATTCCAAAGTCGGTTCTTTCCCCTGCTGCAACACATGCACACACATGCACTTGCACACACACACAGCAAGTTAACATAAGGAGCTGGAAGGATAACAATTACAAAATATTTATATCCTTAAAACTCCAAATATTCTATAAGCTGATATGCAACACCATACAGGAGTTTCTTCATGTAATAGTGAAATGCTTCTTCCTCTGAATAACTAGCACTGGATGTAATAGGATAAAAGTGAAAATGTCCCCATATAGCCAAGAGTTCAAGATAAATTTCTGACTGACACTTAAATATGGGACTTTTCCTTCCAGAAAGAAGCAGTTGAATAACATTGAAGATGGGCATATTTGAGTATTACAGAGGGTATCCATTGTTGACATCCCAAATATTATGCTTTTGTCATATTTGTCAGGAGGTTTCCCAAGCTAGTTCAAGGTAAAAATTGTTTTACTATATCTTCCCTATACCATCATCATCACTAGAGACTCAAATATAATATAATGGATCACACTAATGGGAGACCAAAAGAGTAGGAACTTGTCTTTGAATATCATCCAATATTTACAGAATTTTCACTTACCGAAGGATATTCACATGGGCTAACGTATGTCACACATGAACATCTGTGTTACTATTCCCAGACCTTCTAGGCAATRGAAAAGTGAGCGCTTTAGCTCCAAGACTTTAATACCATGTCATTACACAATAATAAATACATTAGCTCTGCTCTCACTTGAACATAGCAATGGATGGGCRTGTAAGGCACTGGGATTTCTGTTTGTTTCTGTGAGTTGTCCAGAGCAGGACACCTCCTCCTTGTGTTTCTTCACTGAAAGGAAAATTTCAGCTCTGCTGAGCTCTGCTGCTCCTAGCACAGTTTCAAATTTGCACCTTATAAAGTCTTTTCTCTCAGTGGGAAATGGAGTAGAGTGATACTGGGAATCTTTGGTTCATTACAGGTACTTTTTGCACATTAATGAGAAGCAGATACACCTAATGCAAAGCATAAATTGTTTCCACTGCAGTTTTTGACAGCACATTTAGCATGGAGAGAAAAGCGGTAAATACCAACTACTGATATAGCAAATATCTGCAAAAAATGCATCCAGTACTTGTATCGAAGAGCAGTAGGACACTTATACCCACTTGCAGATTCCTTATACTATTCCTTATACTATACTATAGCAAATGTTCATTCCATCCCTCACAGACCTATTTAGCCCAGAGGWGTTCAAGAAGCTGATAATTCAGAAACCATTCGGTTTTGTGTTCACCTAACACCGTGCACAACAGAGTCCTGTGACTGAAGCCTGTAAGTGCAACTGAAGGACAGCTAATAACCACCACCTGCTTACTTGTTTAATTACACTAAAATACAATCAGGCAGAAAAGTGGATGGAGAATTACTATTGTGCCAGCTCTTGCACTACTTATTGGGTTTTTTAATCTTCTTGCTAATGGGAAAACATTTCTTTGTTTAATGAAAGTTAATCATTCTGCTAATTAAAACTAAGTAGGTGCATCACAATTCTTCAATGCCCTGCAAGAAGCCAGAAGTTAAATGCTGTTTTCAAACAAAACCTTAGAAGAGAAATTGTAGCTACTGAGAGAAGGTGTTCAGACAGACACATACACACACATCTCTTATTCTTATCGTCTGGAAATGTTAAATTTCTCTTTGAAGACTAGGTTAATACCCACTGGAATCAGATATATTTACATGCATATTCTGGTTCTGCAGACATATTCCCTTTCTTGCATTCATACTTTTAAAAGCACAGAAGGTGTTTATTAGACTTAAATTACTCTGATACACAAATGTATGTATCTAAAACACTTGCCCTCAAAAACTTTCATTCATCACTTAAACACATCTTCCTCAGCCACCTCCAGATGGGAGTATTTCCCATTAGGACTTACTCCACGGAATACCAGATTTGTCTGTCTGTACTGGCACACATTCGCATCCTTCAGATAACAACTCAGTCGTTGCATAAATCTAAGAGGTGCTGGAAGAAAGGATGCTTGTACTTGAGAATCAGGTCTCTATCACTCCAGGGCAGAACTCCTGGCTCTGGCAGCATCTGTAATGTGGCCCTCTTTGCAGGCCAGCTACCACACAGCAATATCTCTTTGATTGACACAGGGAGTACGTTCCATTGCAAGCTTGCACATCCCCTAGGATCCATATAACTAAAGTCAGATTAAGTTTCTGAAGTTTTCTACTAGAACAGCATGCTGATAGTCCCACAGAAAGGGGGAGGGGGAAGAGTTGCACACAGTGAATACAAGACAAATTACTGTATTGGATAATCGAATGCATGCATGAAATAGAAGCACAGAAGCAGAATTAACTGAGGAATAAAACAGTCCCCAAAAGAAGTATTTTTTATTCAATTACTATTATTTGTATGTGTTCAGCATGGTAAATGTCATTTTCAGTCTGATTCA
Organism: Rhea americana; assembly: GCF_003343005.1. NCBI lineage: Eukaryota > Metazoa > Chordata > Aves > Rheiformes > Rheidae > Rhea > Rhea americana. The sequence goes on from NW_028185173.1 coordinate 264,288, forward strand.
TTTCAGCAAATAGAAAACAACACAAGTTAGAATACAAAAGTTATTCTGTATTCATATTAAAATGTTCGTATTGAATGTGTTCATATTAAATGAACAGAATTAGATTTAAAGACTCTCCTCCATATCTTGGAAAGGTGTCAAGATCACACAGTTGAGAGCTGAAAAACAGCCAGCAGAAAACTATCACTGTCAAATCAAGCAGGGGAGATCCTGGCGGCACACGTATCCAGCGCCCGCAGCCATGCTGAACGATACTGCTCATTAGGAATATGTAAGAACCAAACAACCAAAAAAAGTATCTAATTTTCTCATTCTTCAGATTGTCCAAGACAGGACATTATAGTAGATCATGTCTTCTCATTGTTTATTTTTGAAAGTACCAGCACCTAATTGCATAAGAAGTAGTTAGGCATCTATTCTAGTCAGCTGAGCATGAACGACTTATTTGTCCCTTTAATCTGATTCTGCACATGCAGTCTGAGGTGTCACTCCACTGAGATGATATTTAAGTGACATCAATATTTTAAGTTTGTATATTTATACTTAGAGCTTAGCAGTAGGAAGGTTTTACCAGAGCATTTATTCTAATGATAGATAAGGTATGAATGCAACTGGCACCTACAAGCCTGGGGTAGCTTCAAATTACCCAATAATTGTGTTGCTATGAAGACCAGAAGAATTTGGGTATACACTTTGCCTGCATAAAGCTCCATTCTGCACCGCCAATCCCACTGTGTCGTTGTCCCACCCCACCCCAGGCCTCCCCCTCCAGCTGCACCCCCATCTCAGCCCAGCCAGGACCACCAGTGGCTGGCCCACGATGCCACAGTGGTGCCAGCTACAGCCTCACCGCAGCCCAGCCCCTGCCCAGCTATGGGGCCCCTGGCACCCACCCCTACACCCAGCCTGACCCTGCAGGCACCTGCAGCAGTGCCCGATGCCCCTTGGGGCCSTGCTCCCTTGGAGCGGGAGGACGAGCCCGGTCCCAGTCCACCAGGAGCCCCACAGTGTCCTGGCAGCTACTCTGCACACAAGACCTTAAAGCGGCTTCAGCTGTGCCTAGGTCAACTTTAATCAGACTAACTGCAATACAGACAAACCCTAAAGAATGATCATATACTATTTGCCTGATTTCTCCAGAAACCATCACTAAAATAATACAAAGATAATTATCAATGTTCTGAATGGTTTTCTTGATGTCTGCAGCCAACTGCCTACAGCAAAAACAAAGTAGCAGAACCAGCTGAGGAAAGCACTACCATCAGATATATCCTTAAGCAATTTTCATTTTCAATATAGTGAGAATAGAAAGTGAGAACTTGCTTATCTGCTTTCTTGGCAATGTCAAAATAATCTCCACAAATCTAGACTGCACGCAGAAGTAAGAGACTTGAACATAGGCATGACGCCACACTACTGGGCCCCTAGGAAGCAGGATTGTATCACTCTTCTGTAAGAGCCGGAGGCTCACATACACAGAGTCCATAGAGGCTATTTTAAATCAAACCTAGAAAAAATGGCATTCTCTGTTCTGTACTATGTGATTGTTTTCTCAAGTCTCACTGTTTTCACCTGCCCTGCAAAACTTCTTTTTGGTCTGTATTGTCCCAATCAGTTCTCTAGCAAGATATTTTGCTAACCCTCTCTTCAGCAAGTCCATGGAATTAACATTTGTTAGATACTGCATAAAATATGTTTTGCTGGTATGATACAAGCACAGACCAATCACGATCATTAGCAGATCACTGATGTCCAGAAAGCTGCTGACCATGCTAGTGAAAGCTAACAGTAATTCAATAAAGACAGAACTTTCAAAAGAAGTTACAAAGGCTGTCCCACAAACACTTCCTTTCTGAAGTATCACGTGAACCTCATTTTATCTAGAAGAAACTAGAGTTTGCCCATTATGAAGCTGTGCACAGCATGGCTAAAACCAAAAACAACAGAAAATGCTCTAAAGAGGAATTGTGCTGAATGCCCTACTTCAGAAGCCAACCCAGAACAATACAAAAAAGGCTTCCATGGAAGAGTTGTTGGAGAACAATATTACAGATTAAGTTGGTGGCAGACTTAGTTTTAACTTTGGTTGGTTCCTTAAAATTTGTAGAACAGGCTTTGACCATCTGTCAAATAAAAAAAAAAAAATCTGTCTAAAGGCAACAGAATGTGATCAAACAGGGATGAAAAAAATCCTTTAAAAAGAAAAGCAATCTGCTTAATGCAGATGACTATATTTTAATTTTTCAGTGTAAGACAGTCTTTTAGTTCAAGAAAGGAGGATGCAGTGTACAAAGCAGATGTTACAAACATCTTTCCTCATCACTGCATAAAATATTACTAAAACATTTTAAACCATCGGTCAGGTTATCCTTGGGTATCACCTTAAAAGCATCAAAAAGTTTCATCACCCTTGTCTAATTCCCTGTAAACAATAATGTCAGAGTAGGCTTACACTTGAGGAACTGGAGATACGAGAACCTGAATATCTCAGTAGTTTTGTATAATAGCTTTGATTTTTATTCCCAACCCAGAGACTGAATGTCTTGTGAAAGGCTGAAGACACTTCTCGTTTGAGTCAGTGAAAAGTCTCCGAGTAACTATACTCCCCAATGATTCAGATCAGTAGTGTATTTTTGAATTAAAAATAAATTAAGAAATACTCCTGAGAAAGATCAGGCAGTATTTTGTTATCTTCTGTACTAATATTGCTTAGAGTTCTTGGAGAGAATTCTTTTCTTCATCAACTTCCAGGTGGAACTGGTCATTTTGAAAGGCTTATTTTAGCACCTTGCTGCAAAGAAACCTGTGAAGCAATAGCTCTGCAACAACACGGCCCTCCAATAAAGGGAGTATTTAGTTAGCAGAGTCTTATACCATCTACCTTTCACAAGCAGGAAGCCTGCTCTGCCTACAACAGCAGTTCCACAAATAGATACAGACTTCTTGCCTCTTCTTGACCACGCTTTCACTATGTGGTTTAGTACAGCTACCATCTGAGAAAAGATCTCCAATGCTTACAGCTACGGGCAACATGCCACAAACAGAGGACTTTGCTTCAAGTAATGCTAAAGCAAATAGAAATTTAGGAACATAGGAGCACATTTTTCCTAAACCTGTCACAGAGGCTGTATTTCACAGATTTATTCAATAAAAGAAAAGAAGAAAAAAACAACTCTGTTAATTTAGGGAGTCTCTGAACCAACCATCTTTTCAGTTTCTTTTATAATATCTTAAGTTTTCAGGAGACACCCAAGAAGGGCAGTGGGAACACACTGGCTACAGGTCTTGTCTTCCAAGCCATTGCACGGAGAGCTGCCCCACGCACATTTCGCAACTGCCCCTTAAATCTTTCAGCTTCTCCAAGGTTTAACTATAAGCTATTTAATTTACATCAAGAATACACCTGCAAGTAAAGACAGAACCTAAAGCTCAATTAGCAGACTCCAGTGTAAATTCATATTGGAGGTAAGCTTTGCCCAGGTCCTGCTAAGTAGCACTTCCTTGGGGAAGTTTTGCTCTCATCTTCCTGTAAGAGATACAGTGTTCTCTATCATTTTACTCAAGATGATCCAGCATCTTTTCCAGATGCTTTTCCAAGATGCTGAGACAGAGTRCAGTGGCTGGCATTATGTCTAAAATTATCCAGGAGACCTCAGCAAAATGAGGTAGTTCTGGCCTAAGGAATCAAACACAAGCTAGAGATAGAGAGTACACGAACACAAARTTCCCACACTACTTTTTCATTCGCTCTGTATATGAAGAGTTTCATAAAGAAAGCTACTATCTGAAATAAAAGCCAGTTAATCTTCTACATCCAGAAGACATGTATTATCTTTTGGCAAAAGGGAAGGAGAAAAGCCTTCAAATTCCACACACTACTAATTAAAACAGCGTGTAGGAAAGAAAAAGGACATATGTTGACTTTCAGTCACATCACTAGAACTAGGCCAAATATACAGTTTACTGTAGCACATGTGGATTTGTTTGTTTGTTTGTTTTCAATGTGAAGAGCTTTACACTTCACACTAGCTTCTTGGTACGACTCAACACAACAACCACGTTAAGTATGTGACATCTTAGAGCATGATATTTGGAATTATGGAACTAATTTAATAAAGAAGGTGTTATTGCTATCTTGAACCTGTTAAGTGGGCTTCTTAATAGTTAAAGCACCACTATTGTGTACTATTTACATAGTTGTTTCAACCTGTGATTGCATTCAAAACTCAGAAGACTGAGAATACCCTTCTGTAATACAAGATATCATTTTCAGGAGTCCACTTGATACATATTTTGAATATATTGCTCAAATTAATAGCACTTTAGAAACACAAAAATCTTAAAATACTACACTCTAGGATCAAAATGTTGTTCATAGAAAAGTGCTTTAAAACTTATCCAAAAAAATATACCATGAATGTTTAAGTCATTCAAATTGCAAAAGTTTTATCATTTTTGTTTACCGTTCAGGATTTTGGTCTTTTACATGTAAACACAAAGAAAAGCACATGATACATCTTATCTTCCCACACATTCATACTAAACATTTGTACTCTACATGAAGATGGCTTGTGTCACAAATTATGACATTGATGTGAAAAGCTGAAGGAAGGTTTTATGAGAGCAAGTTTTTGTTTACATACACTAAGCATAAATAATTGCCTTCTGAAGGATAGAAACAGACATAATTCTATGAAAGATAAAAGCAGCAATATTTAATTCATATTTTCCTATTTTCAGATATACATAAAGTTTTTAAAAGAATGCTTCAGAAACCAGAGAAAATTATTTGTAGTACCAGAACTAACAGTCTTTCGAAACTAATGCATTCATTTATTTTAAAGAAAATTAGAATTTTCTATTAAAATTCAGTTTGATTTGAGTCTTACAGTTGAACTTWAAATTGTTATAGTAAATGCTTCACTACTTTGCAGAATACTAGCAGTACTATACTCAGGGACCGTTAATATTTAGAAGAAAATTGCAGAAGAGAGAAGAAAATGGAATTATGCTTAAAGAATTATTGTTGCTCTATTAAATGTATGCACACATACATATGTGTGCATATACACAGACACACAAAGAAATAAATCTTATTTCTATGGCAATCTTCTATTTCCTACTGATAATATATCTCATATAAATAGTAGTATTTGGGTTTTGAAATACAACTATTTAAAAGACTTGTATTTCTTCACATTCAGAAACCTTGTAAAAAAAAGGATCAAACACTAAAAGCTTTTGATACTACTGCATTGTCCTTTAGCAAACATTGACTTCCATAGGGTAAATTTATGCCTGGTATAATTGCAATAAAACAAATAAGGCACAGTTATGATCAAATTGATCGTATTCTTTCTGTAGGTAAATTGGTAAATTCTGCAGGTAAACTGTATCTTATATCTTTCAAAAAGTTAAGTACATTTCCTATCAGTGAAATGACTGATCAACACTTAACAAATCATTTCATGAACATGAAAAATCAGAATACATATCTCTGCCTGTGCAGGCTAATCCATCCAACTCTGAAAGAGTGTTTTTATAGGTCCCTAGATACAACTATAATTCTGGGAAAAAAAAAAAAAAAAAAAAAAAACAGATATCTTTAAAGAACTCTCAAGCATGAATTCAGTTTGGTTTTAGATAGTCGTGAATTCAAATCGCATGCTGCTGTCAAGCATTTGCCTGTACTTGATCAAACATCCAGAAGTTGTAAGACCTGACCTGTGCTATGTTGTCTATTAAAAGAGCAAACTCCAGAGCCCAACTCCGAAATGCCAATTCCCAGTCTATTTTACAAAGACATTCTTCCTTTCAGTTCTTCAAATCACAGCTTTGTAGTAGAACAGGTTGAGTTTTTCTTTCTGTAAATGAACACTTGATGATTTTTCATAGAGAAAAGTAAGTATGCAACAACCTATCTACACATTACATCAGGAATGCAACTATAACTAGTAGTCTTTAGCAAGAAAATGAAAAATGTGAGATGTATAAATAATATGTGCATGAGAACAGGGCCTCTAAGGATAATACTTCACATCTAGTTCAATTAAAATAAAGGAAATACATCCAACACTTTCTCTAAACACTAAGTACATTTTCTCTTAGTGTTTCTCCTAATTAAACTTCATTTGCAAATAACAGAATTATAGAAACTTTTGGAAGAAATGAATAGTCTACTCATTATCTATTTTAATTTTGAAATAAATTCTACATTCTGTTAAACWTAAAGTCRGATCTGAGCACTCTTAAATCAATAGAATCTCACTGACTTCGCCTCTTAAAAATCTACCTACCATGCTATAAATCAAGCATTGGCATTTACAATGTTAGTGTACAGTTATTTACAAGAATAAAGATACCATGCCTGAGACATAGGAAAATTTAAGACAGAGCTCACAAGAGAACTCAAATCACTGATTCTGTCAATTATTTTTTCCTTTTCTTCTGTGGATATATTCAAAAAACAAGAAAAAATGGTTACATTGTTTCCTTACCTAGTCAATATTTATCCTCCTCCTTAGTTATTTCTTTCATGGATGCATATGAATAAGACACAATATGCAGTGAAATAAGTTAGGTTGTATCATTAAGAATAATGTCTTTGACTGCTTATGCACTTGTGCATAAACAAAAGGATTATTCACCAGTAAAAATTCTACCCCAGATCACTATACATCTTTACTGAAGTCAACTGACTTATAGGAGAATCTGTGTGATAGAATGCAATTAATTGTCAAAACATACATGTTCAAATTTTTAGGGATTTTTTTGAAATAAAAGCATTACAAACAACAGTAAGAATAATTAATTTTATAAATCCTTAAGTGCTTTTGCATAGATGAAAGTTTTGCAAAAACACTTTTTCTGTTTTTCTTTGTTAAAATACCCATATACATAATATGCATATGGCGCAGTAAGCAGATCAAGTCCTAATTCCACTTCATTCCATTATTACACAAGTCTGAATGTGATATTTTCCAAGATAATAGTACCTCTAAGTCATTGCAATTTTTTGTTACCTTAAAATACTTTCCTGAGATTGAAACATTTTCTCCCATCTGTCAAAATATTGTCAGCAGAATAAAGCTGGCAGTAATTTGTCAAAATATTTAATTGTAGAAACTATCTAAAAATCAAGCCCAACTCCTTCAGCTACTTAAAGAGAATAAGCTGTCAAACAGACAAAATGTTTTCAGAACACTTGGAAGGATTTTGCTATATTCATGATAAGAGTGTTTAAGCAAAAGACTAATGTAAGCAGTAAAATATATAGACAGTAAAAACTGAGCTTTCTTT
>NW_028185173.1:271621-357889 GCF_003343005.1 Rhea americana
AGTGCTCTGGAGAAGCTATATATTCCACTAGATAGACTTCCACTCATCATTTATATCTCTCATTTGAAAAAAGAAACACCTATCTATGACGATTTTTCCTGATGGATTGCTGCTGGAAGGCAAAACCATCGGAAATGCAGTGTTTCGTCACTATCCTTTCAAGCTTTTGATATACATATATTACGAACATAAAACTCTTAAAGAATATTAAGGCTACAAAGATAAGCATTCTGAAGTTAAAGAATGTTGGATTAGGATTGTCTTAGATGTTTTCATTCATCTGCTTTGCTTATATGCATTATGGTAGAAATTTTAAGTGTGCGTATGCTGCTTTTTCTTACAACCCTTGTATCAGAGGTGGATGCAACTCATCTACCAAGGAGCTGTTATATATTTTCTTTCCTATCCACTTCTTAAGGTTCTAAGCTTATCGAACATTATCTACAGTCTCCTCTGAGAACAAAATTATCCACTTCTTCAYTGGGTTCCCTGAGGTGTTCATGAAAATCACTCTTCAACATACTTCACATTTTCAACACCTCTTCAGTATGAAAGAATCCTCTACACTAAAGATGTTGAGCAGAGTAATCAGCTTCCTTTTCAGACCAGTTTTCTCCCAATCAGCCATTCTGCACACAAGTGCCCTCACCCCTACTCCCAGTTTCACCACTCCGCATTTTATCCTTTTTCCCTTGTTCAGCCAGCAACTCTACCAGTCCCACTCTCAAATGTAACTCCCCCTAATAATCTCTCTGCTATAGCTTCAATCTCTTGTGCATGCTTTTTCTTAGTTTCCTTGTCTCACAGATCCTCAAAGGAGCTCTTTCTCCTTCTGCCTTTAAGTTAAGCAGACGTTTCCTTTTCAAATGTCCTCTCACATTCAGTAGGCTTTTTAGACCTGAACAGATGCATTTCCTGAAAAGTATCTGCTGTCAGTACAYTTCAGAAGCGAGTGAGATTTTTCTGCAATTGCAGCTTGAATTTTTCCAGGCTTCATTATGTCCAAGTCCAGCCAAATATACGCAGCAAGGAGCCGTATCTTCCTCAGACAGCATAAAAAACAAAGGTGCCTGATTTGAAAGCAGAGGAATCAAGAGCTTTTATAAGTTTGACAAAATTTTCAGAATGAGCAGAAGCAAGCACTTTTCCTTAGCTCTGCTGTATGCAGTGGCTGAACCATTTTGGCTTGAAGCAAGCACTAAGAGCATCTGCAGTAATATTTCAACCTGCACAAGCAAAGCACAGAAAAAACATAGGCAACTCAAAAAAGAATCTCAAAATCATAAGTGCTGGGCAATCTTGTAACTGCCAGTACTGTCAGCCCAGGTCTACCTGTCAGGGAGACAGTACATGCATAACAATGAGAAAGAAATGAATCCACGTAATGCTCAGAATGGAAATTCAGGCAAAATTCTATGCACACACAGAAGTTTTAGCTTAAGTCTTTTCTACATAYGACTTCCTCACTATTCTATAATTTTCTTAAGTATTAGCACAGGAAACCACTGTTCACCACTATCACAGGGAAACAGTCTTGTGATTTAAGAGCTGGTTTGAATACCTAATTCTCTTCAGCATCCCTGAAACACACTGAAAAACCACCGAAATGCAAACTCATTTTTGCGGACTTTGGTGCAGGCAGAACTTCCATATCTCACAGTAAGAGTGACAAACACAAACACGAAATTCAAACATGCTGCTCTCTCTGTAAGCAATTTGAGGACTCTCAGTCACTTGATGGAAACAAGGTCAACCCACTACGACTTAATTTATTAGCTACTCTGGTTARCATAGCAGGCCTTTATTTCTCAGTCTTTCAACTAAATTTTGCTTGGCCTAGTCCATAGCTTCTGCAAATAGTGAGTCATTTTACTGCCTCTACAGTTAAAGAAAGGAGCTTGGAAATACTTATAATTAGAAAAAGGAAAAACAAAAGTCCTGAAATATATAAGGTTTGTCCTTACAATATTTATGATAAATTTCAGTGYCCATAAGACCTGCTGGAACTCTAGAAAACTGAGTAAAACCTGCCTCCCCCAAACATATACACATTTTCTGACAAATTGTAAGAACTCACAGCACAATAAATGGGAGGCTTATACCTGTTTGCAATAAAACAATATTTGCACTTTACTAATTCTGCACAATACTGCAGTTTTTGAAGGTATTCCAYGCAATTTAAAACAGTCTCAAGAGCCCTTTTAAGCTCTACAAACCTCACCAGGTTCGTGTGTTCTAGAGCTTTAAAGAGGTCCTGTATCAGATCCCTCTGAAACAGATTTTTATACACCTTATTTTAGTTCACTTCAAGACTAAACTGGAGCTTGAAAAGGTCCTTGAAGAACTGCTTTATAAAAGACAAAATTCTCAGCCATTCCTTTAAGTTTGGGCTTTTCAAGGGCTTTTATCTAGTGTTAAAGGAGCATGGCAGATGTAAATGTCATTCACTGAATATTTACATACAGGGCTTACCTACAGCCATTTCATACAATATGAATTTCCCATAAAATCTTATATTCTTATTTTTAAAAGCATAGGATATGTAACTTTCCCTAGATTTTCCTGCTATTGTTATGTACTCAGTTTCTAGCAAGCTCCTCTGAAAGCACTCAAAGGGTAAAGAAATACCTGAAAACAGAAGAGGTTGGACTCCCTGGTTTGAGTTTAAGAACTACTAATGAGAAGAAACTCTCCCTTGAATGTCACTGTCTATCAAAAACACACCTGGTGTGAGCAGGGGTGGGGAAGCAAGGTGGACCAGATGATCTCTAGATGCCCCTTCCAACCTCAGCTAGCACACCGTAAGCACTGGAGTCTTCTCCAGAACCACACCTAATGGTGTGTGAACCCTCCTCCCACACTGCTCTGTAAAGTCTCTGTGCCAGAAACACCACCAAAACCAAAAACACAAACAAAAAACCCCACACTCACACAGCAAACACAAGGCTTAGCTAATTCATGTTATACAAGTATTTTGAGAACCCCGGAGTGGAAGTAGCACGTGCCCAACAGTGTAGTCATTTTCAAAGAGTAAGCGCAGAAAAACAGAATCTGTAGTATACTGCCATAAGGTCTGTGGAAACATGATTTGATCTTCAAGCTATGGAAAATGTATTTTAGGTAAGCCTTATCCCAAGATAACACCTTAACAGACACTGCCAGAAATGACATGTTTTGTGCCACTAAACTATAACTTGTCTATTATTAGCAGCTTTGTAAGACACTTACTAAAGCTAATCTATTTTTACAATAAATACTGTTTTTCTATTAAACTTGTTCTCTCTTACACATTAGTTTCAGAGAGTCAAATTTAYGGGATGAAGAGAAGGGCAAGATATATCTGACTGAACCAAAAGCTTAATTTCCCTGAGAGAAGTCAGAATTTTAAGCTTAGAAAAGCTGCTTATAGCTATGTATTTCAAAAAAAAAGGAGGGGGGAGAAAGAAAAGAAAAAAGAAAAAGAAAGAAAGAAAGAAAAAAAGAAAGAAAAGGCCACCTAAAATGACATACAGGCCAGAATATCAGAATACATAATATCTCAGCTATTATTTTTAAAAATTCTGTTTATGTAGATATTTAAATAATTTTCAAAATACTGTATACTGAACTCTTCTGAAAATAGAGCCACATCTGAACAGTGATCTGCTTTACAGATCTGGTCCTACTGTTAGACCATTAGACAAATCTGGAACCAGTACTTCCTAAAAGTGGCTCAACACTAACGCAGGTTAGAATACAGCATAAAAAAGCTGCTCTGTCCTTCATGCATCTGCAAATCGTTTCCAGGATTAGTTGCTCCATCATCATCGCAGATATTAGTGTGAAGCAGACAGGACTACAGTTCTCCACATTCTCCTTCTTGCCTTTCTTGAAGATAGGAATAACATTTGTTCTCTTCCAGTCCTCAGAAACTTCTCCTCATCACCATGACCTTTCAAAGATAATCAAGAGTAGCCTTGCAATGACACTCCTTAAGGCAAATCTTAACAATAAAAAATGAAGAAAGTATTTAGTACTTTGGCCTTTTCCATGTTCCCTGACACACATCCCTTGCACCATTCAGCAGCAGGCTTGCATTTTCCTTAGTCTTCCTTCTGCAGCTGATATACCTGTAGAAGCCTTTGCACTTCATGTCCCTTGCCAGATTCAACTCCAGGTGGCCTTTGGCTTTCCTAATCCCATCCCTGAGCTTGAAGAAAGTGATCCTTGGAAAACCAACCAACTCTCCTGGACCCCTCTTCTTTCTAGGACTGTATCTATTTTAATTGTGGTGTAGGTGGCCTGTTTGCATACGAGTGTACTTAAACCATTTATTTCCTTGGTGTTCCAGGAGCTCCTCAGGTAATTATGTACATAGATGAGATAAAGGACTGATTTGGAACTCTAATTGCAAATACTTCAATATTTGACTAATTCGTACAGGAGCTCTCCAGATAGGAATTTTGCATAGTCCTAATAGTTCCCTAGGCAGTTTCTGCTGTGCCTAGAAAAACTCATATGCTTCAATGTGTTGATTAATCCGGGTTAAGTCTCTGGTCATTCCACAGAATCTTTCAGCTAGTTCCTTCAGGTGAATTGCACATAGACACTTGTCTGTGTACATTAGAAACTGTTACTACAGATGCAGAAATGATCACACAGGACAGTCTTCGTAGTTAAGATATTTAGGAGATGATTTGCAAATAGTTTCAGAAATCTACAGCAACGGACCATGCTGGAGTGGTCACACAGGACCGTGAGCCAGCTGGATTTTAAGAATTCAGTGGAACCGCAGTTTCGGGAGTCTCACCCAATCCAGCTGAAGATGCTATTGCAAGGTCCCACCATCCAGACCAGTGACTAACCTGTCTGTTCAAGAGATTCAATGGTGAGCATACATGTAACATATTCTACTTTGGGACACTCCAGTATTTCATTTGTTTCTTTTCACTGCATGAGCCTATGACTTGAAAAGCCATCACCAGTGAAAGATCCTTCATGACCTATGATTCATGTTTATTTACCAGTATTACTGCTTTGTAGGCACTTGAAACGTCAACATACCAAAAAAATTACAGATTCAATCAAATATACTATTATTACTATATACGCAGTCCGTAAGCCAGATCAAAACATCAATGTGAAACAATTGGCATATATATGAATGAATTGGGTTCCTGCTTCTAAAGTAGTATTTCCCTCTCCATCACACAYTTATATTACTATGCTATTATGATTATCTGAAGAATGAATGTTACAAGGTATGTGTACAAAGTATTTCATGCATACCCTTACAAGGTATACACTTGTTATCAGATATTTGAGATCTTATTTTGCAGTGGGGGTACATAAACAGATCATTGCCTTTATTAAAAAAAAAAAAAGTCACAGATAGCACCTATTTGGCATCTATGTTGAGACAACAATTATAACTTAATCAATACATTACTAAATGAAGAAAATAGATAAATAGAAGAACATTATAGTCATTACAGAAATAAACATATAAAATGTACATAGTTCTGCAAAGATACACTGTTATTCATTTTTATAAACATGTCTGTTCAGTCTTCTCCCTTCTCTATTCCTGATGCTCTCTCCCCCAAATAAAGAAACAATTCTGTAATTATCCCACAGGTATTTTTAAAAGATAGAACTTACAGGACACAGCTAGACAGCTTTCAACATGGGTCACCATGATTGGTCATTTAGGCTTTTCCAGACAGTTAAATTCACTTTACAAGCTGCTTAGTATTAAATAGCCCTCCACACAAGGTTTCAGTCTCCATTTCCTACAAATAAATATCTGAGTAATAAATTCTTTTACAGAAGAATTGAGAATATTCTACTCCACAGAACTATGCAGAAAAAGTAAAAATACATACATTGTGCAAAWCTACAGGAAAACAAAATGGTTGGTCACACTTACTGAACTCAGAGGTGCTCAAACTTGACAGAGCCAAAGTAATGAAAACCTTCATGCAGATTTCTACTCCTTAGCTGCTTCCATCGTAATCTTGATATTGCACTACACAACTCCCCATGAATCAAAAGTAAGTAAGTGCTTTTGATTGCACTGAGAAGATTCTTACTATATTTCAACTCTTCTTTCAGTTGGGTGAATTGTACTATGAAACTGCAACTCAATGTTGAAATATTACAATAATTATAGAATTTGTGTATTTCTTTTTTTWWAAAAAAGATATCACTGCACCAGTTGCAAGCTGCAGAACTGGAAAGTCTCTGCTTAGMGTATGAAAATATAACTTTTCTTTGATAAAGTCAGACAACTAGACATTTTTTTTTCCAAAGATGGATTTAACAAGAGTTGAGATTTAATTTGCTAGTACTTCAGATGTACTTAGCGGTCTGGACACCAATTCATATACTTCACCACTACTGGCTTTGACTGAATTAATCTATTAAGGAAAATGCACAATTTTAACTTTCAGACCCCCCAAACAGTGTTACTAAATGACAAATTACTTTGTTTAATCAACCATTTAAAACAAATCTAGGAAACACAGTTACACTTTTCAGCATAATTTCATAACAGCCAAAATGAAACAAATCATTTTCTTTCCAGTGCTCARACATTCTGCTCATCTACTTCTCCCTGATCTAGATCTAATACAGATTTTTGTTGCTCCCTGTCAAATTTAAGAACAAATAATATTTATTTATAATATCAATTCATATTAAAGGGAATTAGATTTGGAAAGAAAACAAGCAGAGTGGTATTTTTAAATATAGTAAAAATGATTAATACAAACTGAAATCAGGCACAATGGACCTATCTAAAAAAGAATGTTCCATTCTTTTTATTATCAAGCATGGAGTAGGCTTGTGATATAAAAGAATGAATTTGTAATAATTCTGTGGTCTCAGAGCAGGAAGAATGAAATGCAGATAAGCATTTGTCAAACACAGATGTCATAGCAAGATGTATGAGTAATTGTAATCCAGTRTTATATTTCTTATCTACATTAATACATGAAGAAGAATAAGGGAGAAAGAGGACAAACAAAATAAATAAACAAATAAAACTTTCTCCAGGCTTTCAAATCATTCTGTGTAGTTAAGACAGTCACAAGGAGTGATAACATGCATCCCAAACATTTTCCATCTGACTCAATTCACTGCAGTGAAAGAAGTAACTTTGAGGAAAAAAACCACAAACTTTACTTATGTATGCTCATGATTAACTATATTATAGTAAACAGAAAAATGACATATTTATACACACACACACACGCACACTTTAGCTGACACTGAAAGGCAGTAGACTTCAGTTAGCAAGATACAAACCCAGGACTGTGGCCTGGGGAAATGCCACGGTCACACATCACTTTAACACAGAGAACAAAGCATACGGCTGCTTCTATTGCTCTACTTATTCAGAACTGTTACTCATGATTCAGCAAAAGTTGGGTACCATTACTCTAAACAGACCAAAGAACGAAGTGATGCTATTGTCCTACGAGCACAGCACTGTAGTTTACTTCATTAGCATTTCCTTGTTCGATTTTGTCAAGCTTTCAACTTAGCTGTGGTATTAAATTTGATGATTTACTACAGTTACTTCACACTGCCATAAGCAAGTCTGGCACTTGAATTCAAGAAAAAAAAAATCAAACCATTAGTCAGTAATATGTACTGTTGTAGCTTCACAAGCCTCTAAAATCAAGCCACCATGAAGGTTGCATTTAATTACAAAAGGTAAAGTCAATACTATATTACATAAGTCTTTATGACTCTTTATATCTTCTATTCCCAAATTGGGATTTTTCAATTCTAGTCCCCGGCTCAAGTGAATTATGATGGTAACAGACAGGTCTTTCCYACCTCTCAGCAAGTCCCAATTGAAGTGACACAGAAGTATCTTTTKTTTTATTGGGGGGGGGGGGAGGAGGAGGATATTTTAAGATAGTAGATTATTCCTCTTGTCGGCCATGAAATTCAAGGCAAGGCAGACAAAAACTGCAGACTGTTGCTCCTGAAATTTATCTTCAGGAAAGTACTGTTTTTTCTACAACTATCAGCAGTTATTGACTACTTGGAATGAGAAATAATTAGGAACTCCCTCAACAGTTCCCAGATGAATGTGCATCCTCCCATCCTCTCCATCCCTTTACCACACTGAGAAACACTCAGACTCATGTGAAGGCAATAAATGAAGAAACGGGAACAGTGGGGTATACAAGACATCCTTTTCAAAGTATCTTGCTCCCYTCTGTTGCCAAGAGGAAGGCTACTGCTAATTTGTCTTCTGCTTGCCCACAGATTTTTCCCAAATAAAAATGTAACCCATAATAATCAGTCATCTCTGGTTTGGGGGCCATAGTCATTTGTGCCACCTGACTTCAAAGGGAGAGATTATTTTCATCAATCAAGGAAGAAAAGAATTTSTATGCAGACAGAATTAAGCTATTGGTAAAGCATGCCAGTTGAATATGGTATCATTAAATGGAGGGCTGTATTTGACGACTAAATTAGGACAGCACAAGGAACAGGAGGAAAAAAAAATCTGTAATTTAAAATGGGATAGGGTCCATTTACGCTACTAGATGAGATTACTTTCTCTGCAATACATTACCCAAAGGCACTTCCAAAACTGAGAGAGTACATTACATTGTGCTAATCAGAACTTTTTTCTAAGTAGGTCAAATGTTGAAACAAAATCCTGAAATCTTATGCAGCGTTAAAAGAGTCTCCTGAAAGCAGTACATCCAAGGTGCTAATCACTTTTCAAAATACAAAAAACCTTCTGCATAAACATTAAATGTAGCACTTYAAAATGCACAGTCATACACCTGAGGCTGTTCTTTCACTGTCATTTTAATTCAGTTTTTAATAACCAACTGAATTTTAATTAGATGAWTTGCTTTATTTGCATTTATAGTTGTTTAACTTCAGATTGACTTGTTTAGTGTTTAATTTTTTCTGACATCAGGTCATTCCAACTTCCAAATAGTCAGGCAGATTTAGATTTTAGGAATATACTCTTTGTTAAAAAGAAAATGAATAAGCCAAGATAATCTTTACTTGTTTTTATTTACAACAGGCACTAACAGGCACATTATACCTTTGAATGGCTTTGACTGAGGATGAGGGCACGAGGAACTACAGTGAAAGCACTGTCAACTCTGAAGCAGAAGTAGCTTTACTGTCAAACTTTGGAAAAGACAACTCCAGCTTCAGGTTCCAGGTAAACACTAGTTAYATAGTGTCCTAAATAACTGCAAATTCCAAACACCTTAAAGTCTCTTAACTGGAGACTAGTTTTTTCTAGCCATTACCTTAAAGCCTAAGTGAAGATCATCCATTACTACCTACATGCCTTACAAAATTCAAGGTCAAAGTACATATGAGTATGTTGATGAGAAAGGAAGGCAGGACTTACCACAGATTTAAATGGAAATACCATTAACCTCTTGTGAAGGTATAYGCAGTAAAGCTTTGCCTGTGTTCTGGGCTAACTGAAAGCTGTTTAACTGCAATTAGGACAGCACTGAACCCCAGCTGCTAAGCAATAGAGTCTGTTAGCTTGGGCATAGCACTACGCAGTTTCTTGTAATCGCAGCTTGCAGACAGAAGGATCTTCCATTTGTTTGCAGCATGGAAACAGTAAACTCGCATCTGCCTTAGAAGGACTTACTGGCTTATTGATGTTACAGCTGTCAGTGCAGAATTAGGATTATGAATTCTGCTAAAGTAAAACTGATCAGAGAGTGAAGATTAGAGGCAGCTGAATGAATTCTGAAACTAGCTAAAATATTTGAAATACTAGTTCTTTTAATAAAAATCAGACAGAAAGAAGTAGGTAATGTGCTGTACTGTACTTTGGACTTGAAAATAGACCCATACTAGCTTCCTGGCCCAAGAGAATCAGCTGCAGTAATGCACTATATTCAACTATTCAACAGTTGAATTTCAGCAAACTCTGCTTCAGAAAGTGCTTCACAAAAATGAAAAGAAAGGTATTGGTAACTGTTCACGGGTTTCCATATATATATATATATATATATATGTATGTATGTATGTATGGATTTTACACACACACACACACACACATTGTCTCATTAAAGAATAAAGACGAATTTTGAATGAAAAAACTGCTTGGCAAGGTAAGTTACTGGGTCTTACAGAAAAAGTAATAAAATTCCATAGTTTCACACACATAGTCTGGATTCCTGTTAAGGTAGTTCCTTGCAAACAAGGCAGCAGATAATCAAGTTCCTCATATAATCACATAAAACCATAGTCTAGGATGTTATGTTGCAGAAGAAATATTATCTCAGGGAAGCACGAAGCAGAAAGAGTCAACCTCACCTGAACATACAACCCAGCACTACTCTTCAAGCACAGGTTTGGCTTATTTTCTTTAAAAGCGTGATCTGTAGGTTGTATGTGACTATTGGTTGCATGTATTAATATCATATAGTAATATTATAAAACACTTTAATCCCATTTTGCTGTACATTTTGGTATAGGAGTTTATTCATGCAAATCTTCATGTTAGACTAAATTACCATGTCAAGAGTATTTGCAAACAGAAATCTGCAAGAGAGCAAAAAAAGGCCATCATCTCTACGACATCTTATGAACTCAGATCTTAACAGTCAAAAAAATRTTTTTCTCAAATAAGGTGATCATCTGCCTCAAATAATGTGGCTTTACTCTTTTCTTCACTCTTCTCCCTATGAAAAGGGCCATGAAAAGAGGCAGAATTATAATAAACAAGAGCTGAATAATCCATTCACAGTTATTCAACAAATTGTGCTATTTACCTCCAAATAATTTATTCAGTGAATAATTTCTCCTGTGTTAAAGCAATGTTATTAAGTCCTGTAATTTTTATACCTTCTTATTTGTACATAATGCATAGAATTTACAAATAGATCCTATKTGAAACAGAGGACACAGCTCCCGAGTCATTCAACAATTTCTTAAATAAACAGCAGCAATAACAATCCTTTATATGGAAAAGATTTTTAAAATTATAAAAAGTTAATGAAAAACTGCAGTTACCAAGATTATACATTACAGTATCAGCAGCAGGACTGTTTTCATCTATGAAGCCAAAAGTAATCATAAATAATGAACTAAGCTCTAGCAAYAGCCTTGATTAAGAGCATCAAATGAGTAAGTGAGTTGAGCACAGTTTTAAATATGTAACAGCACTAAGGAGTGGTCAGACTGGTAATAATTGTCAACATCTGCTGTTTTATTGTAATGCTACAGCAAATCCAATTGCAACCATGGTGCTTTTTTAGCTTTCTGGCTGAGTTGTAACTCTTCCTGCTTCCTCTGCTTTCAAATATAGACCTGCAGTGATCATGGCCCAAAACAGAATATTTGGCAGAAAAGCTATGATGAAGAATAAAATGATTTACCAACTTTTAAGTCACAAGAGGTGCCATTCTAGAAAGAGCTCAAATAGRAGAAATGTTTTTCAGCCTAGTAAAATATAGTTATTTTACAACTCTTAAAATAAATCTACAACTCATGAAAAATAGTTATTTGATGATTTTAACTCTGTTCCTACAGAATTAGTGCATACTATTAAACCTATTTCTGTTTCACTTCACCCTCCACCAAAACTTGCTAGAAAACTGTATCAACAAAATCAACTTTTGGTCAATCATACTCCTCAATGAACCCTATTATTTAAAATTCTCTATTAACTCTTGAAACTTATATTGTCAAAGCAATGTATTGCCATTATCTGTGTTGTAAAGGAAATAACTGGAAGTGTTCAGAGAAGCTTTAAAAAGTTACTATTTCCTACAAGCTGCACATTTTCTAAAACTAATTTGGCTTCAAAATTGCAATCTTCCTTTTGCATAAACAAAAGTTCTGGGACATATCAAAATCCATTTTTATTCTAAAGACAAGTTTGAAGTTACATTTTTTTATAAGCATGGGAGCTCAAACATTGAAGACAGGAATACACCATGGAAAAGACAAAAATTCTAATCATTGCCCAAATATTATCTGCTCTCCAAAAGAGCTATAGGAGACCAGAAACGCAGTATGGGCCTGTATGAGATTACCAATGTATGAAGCAAAGGAATGTGCAATTGCCACAGAGACATTCAGATGGGGCTCCTAAGTATTTTATCACATAAACCGTGAAATTCTGGACATTTTAATTTCCTCTATATGTTTTCAGAAGTAAAAACACAGATACAGTGATGCTAAAGAACACACATCTCCACCATTCTTCTCTCAAAARGGCTACCTACAGAAGTAATATACAATCAGATTTTAGAAATRTTATTTAAAATAATCTAGGTGCCATCCCACTCAGAGGAGCAATAACAAACAGTATACTAATTTGTATTATATTTATTGTATAAAAATAGTAATTGAAGACTACTTTGACTTTTATATCTTTGCTATATACCAGAAATTTGATTTTAAGAACTAGTCTCCCTTTTTGTAAAATTGTTTCTTTTGTCTATGATACGGATACAGAAATGCTACTGTTTTAAACTGTCAAAATTTATTTAAACTGTTTGCATGTCCATGTGTATCCACATGCGTGTGTGCATGCAGGTGCATGTCGGGTTCTCGCCAAAGTTTTGCAGACAGTCAACAACTGGCGTACCATGCAGAAACAGCACCTTCTCCATAACATGAACTCTGCATATCCACGTGACTTTCCAGAATCTGTAGCATATACTACAGAAACAGTGCAGAAAAACATCACCCTGGAAGCATTTTACACCTGTTTTCATAGTGTTTTGCTCACAACCGACTGAAAGAGAACACCAACTAAAGGAAGAAAACAGTGTCTAATAATAACCCATACTGGAGAGAGACCTCAAAAAGTAGGTTTCTTGGCTTGGAATAATCCTYCCTCGCCACTCCCAACCCCTCAAAACTCAGAATCAAACGAAGAATCAAAAGTCATACTTGCTATGACTATTAATATTAATAATAAATAGTTGGRTAATATAACCACTCCTTTGAAATGAAATGCTGCACTGGGAGCACTGGTCTTAAACACTGGAAACCTTCAGGTTCCATGAGGTTAGGCTTTGTTAACACATATTGTCAAGTTTTAAAGCTTCTAAGCCACTATGGCTCTTCCTAAGACTGGTAAGAGATAGCCTTGGAAACAGTGCTAAGCAGAGCTGAAAGGTAAAGGGAAGATAAGGAAACAGAACTGACAACCCAACACCTTAAAAATTAAATGACAGGTCCTTCAAACTATATGGCTAAAAAGTCATATTTTTAAAACAATTAGTTTCTCCTTCCTATCATACAAGAACTTTGGTTCTAACATTTTTTAAATTTTCTCTATACACAGAAGAGCTAGAAATTTATTTTTAGCCTAGTTTCCTAAGGAAATGAAACTTATCCGTTAGTCCCTCATCACAATAACTTCTGAATTCATAGAATGATTTCTGCCAAGTCTGACAGAGCAAAGGTCTTAAAAATGTTAGGTTCTCCAATAATGGCAGCTGGGAGAGGAAAGAGAATTTATTAGTGCTCCAGTGTGGGCTTGCCTTTCATTAGGCATCTGGGAAAACACACGGGAGCATATAGCCTTATATGCTTGACACAGAAAGCCAGGCTGCTTTACTTCRGTCACTCAGGGCTGCAGGTGGAGTAAGGGGAAAGCTGTTGTGTTTCATTGGCTTGCTTGCTTTAATGAAAGCTGCGGTGCTCACGTTTSCATAATTCCAGTTCAGTTGCAAACAGAAGTAGCATGGACCAGATACCTCAYTTGTATCTTGTCATAGGTCTGCCAAAATGTTAAAAGACAGTGTAGACCTGCTGAGGAACTGGCTCCAAACACTGCAATGCACTGAATACTCAACTACTGAAATCTGTTAAACACATGAACCAGAGGAAATTTTGAGGACTTCCAGAAGGCCCTCATGTAGCTAGGTAGAAGAGTGATAATTAACTTCAATGTTAGAAGATTAGATTAACTTCACAGTCAGAAGGCAACGTTAAGGGTTAACCTCTCCTCAACTCAACCTTATTTTTATTTGTTGGTCAATAAGAACAAATTACTCACTAATTACATTCATTTTGCTCAGGTGATGGATATGAGTGGCAGRTTCTGCAGCCATTACTACTCCATAATTTGTTTGCTACTCTTCACCCTCGCTTCCTGCAAGGACTTATTTGTTCTAAAGCATGTTTTGTTGACAGCTCTCTTAAGCCATCAATATTAAAGATAAATTACGTAAAAGCCTCTTTATTACAGTAAACCAATAGCTTATGACAAGAGCAGCTGGGAAATACAAGTTTGCTACTAACTGAATCTTCATGAAATGGTCCTCAATTTTTTTCTTGTACGAGACTCAAATGGAATTACTTCTACTGTTCTTCAGTGAGAGACTAAATACAGCAATTTAAAAATGTTAGGTTTATTAACCTCATGGAATTTCCAATGTATTCGGCTTAATATTTTTATCTTTTAAAAGCAAATATCCAAATGCAATCAGAAAACAGAAGTCACTTTGAAAATACCCATTGTAGAAAATGGAAAGTATTAATGTGAAGCAACTTCTCACTAGAGTGCTTAACATATACATTAAGATAATATTAAGGTGTTGATGCCATGTCTTGAACAAAGAACCTAAAATGTATTCTCAGCTTTTTAGTGATGCCTTCCCTTGGAAAAAAAAACACCCATTATTGTTTTTAAYAGGAAAAGCATCATTAAAAAGCTGTCAATACATTTTAAATACAGCTGTTAAGTAAATATAAATATATATATAYTGAAGACACAAGTCAGTGTATCCCACTAAATGAACAATGCTATAAAATAGATCCTGAACTTGGTGTACCTTTCCCTAGTTTTGGGTATATTTAGCCACATCACAGATGTGTTATAAATATGACAACAAGAAACCCTTGTTACAGCTGAAACTCCAATTACTCCTTTTGGCTGTATAYGGAGCATCTGATCTAAGTCAGAGTCAGATCAGCACAAACTGGGTGTAGTGAATGTAGTGGACTCCAAATACCAGGTTTGTACTTCATACAGACTTTACGGATGCTTAACAACTTTGTGAGCATAAGCATAAGAGTAAAGTTTCTTTCATGCTTGAATACAAATCTCCACTGTAAGACTACTTCATTTCAGGTTATGTAATGTATTTAGTAAGGAAATTACTGAAAAGGTTTGTCAGTTTATTTTAATAGATGTAAAAACATGTAACGGGGTAGGGCAAAAAGAGCAAAGAGGGATAGCTGCAACTGTGCTTTAGCCTATTATTTCCAATTATGAACTACAATAACAATTACTACTAACAGGACCTGCAACAGAAACATGAAACAAGTATTTTCTAACCACCAAATAGTAATGGCAACCAACATAGATTACTTCAGGTCTGTGACAGGATGTGAAGGACTACATAGAATAAGATACTAGTCAGGACAGATATCAAGTGATTTAAAAAACAACAAAAAAAATCACTTAAACAACTTCTCTGACCTCTCAGGCTTGTACTTGTCTTTAAATTGTTATTATTACTTCAGTCCTTAGCTTGCAAACTACAAAGGGAATACACCCTCCTGACCGCATGAAGAAAATTGGCTGCTAAGGCATGAATGTTACTATTTAGATTTGTTTACCATGAACAACACACCGTATCCTATTTCTTATAATTATGAAAAACTGACATAAATCAATATTTATTATCCAAGTTTTAGTCACTGAGCATCATTTCCAAATCAATTTTCAACTTAGATCTCAAATGAAAGGAACTTACCAGTTAGGGTATGCATGGTCTCATTTACGTAGCTCATGGTGGTTTAGAAAGCTAGCAAAGCTGTTCTAATATTGTAACAGACAAAAAATTAAAAGTAACAATGAAGGGAAGTGGTTAGTCAACTAGCTGGTTCTGCTATTCCCTCCCACTTCTTACAGCAGTACCTAACCCTGTGGGCTCATAATTCAACTTACCATGCCAGTTCCTTCTTTCATCTGTTAAAAAAAAATCTAGAACAAAAAAAAAAGGGGGCAAAAAAAAAAGAGCAAAGAAACCACCAAAAACACACAGAAAAGTTTTGTAGGATGATTATAGTATTTCAAAACCAGCCGTCCCACAGCTATAGTCATAATAAGAAACTAGATACAATATCAAGCAGTACAAATCTCCACTCACTCAGAGAAAAAACATAGAAAGAAAACAAAGTTCTGCCTCAGCGTAGTTTCTCTCATTGCTGCTTTGAACTGAGGTTAATCAAATGCAAGCCATTCTGCATTGGTGAGGRCGGAAGAATAAATCAGCTGTATATATCATTAGTTAAGTTACCTAACAGAATTGATCCAGCTGGCTTTGGGATTTACAGAGAGCGCAATTTTTAATGGAAACTATAAGAAGGCAGAAGCTATTACACAACACAGAGTACCACACCACAGGAAGGGAAAAACAACAACTACTCTGGCACTCTTCCAAATGTAAAGTCAAACCCAAAGGTTCAGATTCAGTTAWGCAAACCTCATTCTTACCCACGCCAGTCAGTGTTTTGAAATAAGACCAACTCTCTCTCAACCTGCACATTAGTATTAGCACAGGGAGTATCACTGTTTGTGCACCGAGTTTTCAGAAAGCAGGGATCGCTTCCAGTAGGAAATGAGGCGCTGAAGGCTTTACATGATTTCCTGCTGAATCTCACAACTCTCCTTGCCCTAAGCCATAATTCTGTGTAAAATCACAACCACTTGCTGCTTGCTGGGACAGCATATCACCAAGAAATTTTTTACTAGTTAAATACGATATCAGAAAACACTGGCCTATCAGATTCTTAAAAGCAACACTTCCCTAGAAAAGTAGTAGGTAAAATTTTACCACCTGCGTAGTTTCTCTCATTGCTGCTTTGAACTGAGGTTAATCAAATGCAAGCCATTCTGCGTTGGTGAGGACGGAAGAATAAATTAGCTGTATATATCATTAGTTAGGTTACCTAACAGAATTGATCCAGCTGGCTTTGGGATTTACAGAGAGCGCATTTTTTAATGGAAACTATAAGAAGGCAGAAGCTAAAACACTGAAGAAAGGAACTGTACCGTTTCCCACCTCCCAGGACATGCGCTACTCAAACCAGCAGCCTGTACAATAGCTTTTTTGGAAGAATTATCTTGTTCTCATGCAGAGACACTGTGCTACTCTACTTTCTCTCGCATTTCTTTCATTCTTCCAACCATAGTAAGAGATTGTAAGATCATCTAACACAATGAAGAAGTTATATTTYGTAAGATTTTCACTGTACTCAGCAGAAGTATATTATGCATCTGTTGCTATCCTTGTTCATGGCAGGACAATCCTAATAGCATTCTTGTGGCATTTTGTCAGTAACTTGGCATCCGGCTGCATATTGCCAAGGCCCATTTGCTGTAGTATGAAAGTGCAAAAGACTTCATAAGAGCACCATTAATTCCTTGAATATTTACTCACTAAATAGCCTCTGCCTAACAATTTCCCTTCCTGCTGGGGAGAGGAGACAAGATCTGGAGTGGACAGACCCTCCAGAACTTGCAGAAAGCTTGTGTTTTTGCATGACTGTGAGAAAGGACTTTGTTCAGTAGCAGGGAAGATTAAATGAAAATGTGGACTAGGTGATGCTACCTGTTTTTGAGGCCATTTCCTGACATGGTAGGCAACTATTTCATGCAATYTTATTCATAAACACATCAAACCATAACTCATCAGGGTTTCCACCCTCCTCCACCATCTCCCCATTAAAAGGCTGTCTCAGAATTTCATTTTCTTGATGGTTAATAATGTTTCTGTGACTTTTAACGTATGCATACTCATGGCTGGTCCACAACCATTTTTTCTTCCACTAAAGCTGTCCTTTGGCTTAAATATATCTTTTCTCTTCCTTGTAATGACTGCACTGATGCAAAGAAATCTGATCCTGCTAGATCTGGGACAGCTTTGAAGGCTTTCCTCTACATTCATTCTTGTAAATTTGGCAGAGGGGAGAGGAGGATGGTGTTGGTTTTTATAGACACGTTACACATGCCTAAAAAATGTGTTCTCTTCAGTTTTTTTTTTTTTTAATTATTCCTTTCCATTTCTGAAGGCATTACTGCACTGTTTCATCCAAAGCCAAAGTCATTATCTCATATTTTTAACATGTATTGCAGTATTTATGTGCTATAAACATTCTCTGTGAAACAATCATTATCCATGAGAACAATTTTCTCCTTTATGTCCTCAGATAGGTGTCATTTTTTGCATGACATTAAGAGAATTAGCCTCCCTTTATCCTCACTTTTCAGAATATGTCAACCTAGTTCTTTAAAATATATTTGAATTACAAGAGTTATTAAATTCAGGTAATTCCTAGCATAAGCAATTTTCACATTGTCCTTTAAAAGTATACTCAATTTTTAATTTCTTGCTACATATAATATCATATTCTACTTAATATCTGTGAAACCACAGRCACATTATTTACATCATCCCAGTATAAAAAGGGAAAAATATAACTCTATCTAGGATGCATTTTCATGTTATTTCTAAAGTGTTTGTGCTGCTTACTAAAYAGGACTCCATCTTCAGATCAAATATTCTAACTACAGCGCTTCATTTACCTCAAAGACTAAAGCATTGTGTAAGGTGACAGCCGGCCAAGAAGACGTTAAAATACTGTTGAACACAAGCAAAGGTAACTGAGTACTAGATATGTTAGCCCAGCCACAAGAATCTTTTACTTGCATTCTATGACTGGCTAAATCTGGTGCAGCGCTACCACGCAGATTACATGTGACTAGAAGATGCAATCAAATCAAGAGTGAGTTACTTCAGAAAATACTCTAGGCATCTTCACATTCTTCCTTGAATTTCCAGCTGCAGGTCATCTAGAAATTACAAGYGTAATATACCACAGAAAGTGTCTGAAGTATGATTCGGAACACAAATTTAACCAAAGGACAAGACCTTCAGCAGGAGCAGATGTGTACTCCTCTACTGACCTCAATATAACTGAGCTGATTCAGCCTCATTCACTGACGCAGGAAAGAAGATGACCTTATACATTACTTCTACCTACTCACTGATCACTTTCAGGACAAGAGGCAAAGGGCACAAACCGAACCACAGGCAGTTCTGCCTGACCGTGAGGGGGAATTTCTTCCCTGTGAGAGTGACGGAGCCYTGGACCAGGTTGCCCAGAGAGGTTGTGGAGTCTCCTTCTCTGGAGATACTCAAGGCCCGCCTGGATGTAACCCTGTCTAATATGCTCCAGGTGACCCTGCTTGAGCAGTGGGGTTGGACTAGATGATCGCCAAACCTTCCAACCTCCAACCTGTGATTCTGTGATCAGTATATTTTGTATYTATTGGAACCAAGGATTAATCCACTCAATTTAGGTCCAAATAAAGCAAGTGTTAGGTGGAAAAAACTGAGAAACCATCACAAAAGTGTTTTTTTTTTCCTAGCTAAACTTTCACATATGTGCCTACTGACATTAACATCACCACTACTTAAGTACCGTTTCCTATATATATATATATATATAAATATATATACATACTAATCATTTCAAAGAGTCAACCAAAACACAAATGTTCTGTAAACACAAATCAACAAGGGAGTAGTGCTTTATGTTAGCTATATCCCAAAAGAGTCAAACTACACTTAGAATAACCCCCAGAAAGTAGCTCTCAGATGATCTCCTTAGTTACTAAACAAAAAACTGCTATTCAAGCCCCCTCACCATGAAAAGCTTTCAACACTTTTCCTGAAGATCCCCAAATCTGTGGTCTTTCAAATTCGTAAGAGRAGCAAAGCTGCAGATCCTATCAGTATGGCCTGCACGTGACTCTCCTGTTCTGTATCAGCTTGTGCCTTTCTACCGATTGCGAGCAACACAGCAGGAGATAAAGCAGTTACTCAAATAACAAGAACAGAACTAAATTAATAATGCTATGGATTGCATCATATAAAGAGGATACTATCTTCCTCTCTAGCAGAAACAATAAAAAAATCCTMTGAACATCTGAAATCTCAGCATTCATTTGCAAACTGGCTTATCAGACATTGGTAAACTTAAAAATAGATAGTAGATACAAGTTATTCTATGGGGTAGTGAGATAGCATAAAGGTTTTTTCATTAATCACAGCATCTATGCTGTGATATATATATGCAACATGGCTAGCATGCCAGATACATCAGGGTACCCCCATAATTCAGCTTAGTTAAGTATGGTGTCTATTCTTGTATTCATTCCACTCCTGTAAGTGCAAACACTGCTGCAATTGCTCAGATGCACTTAACAATATCATAGCATAAAAAATAGCTGGATTCTTCATTTTGAAAGATAAAACATGAAAAAAGTAGGAAAGCTTTTGTTTTATATATTAAATATCTATTTTTTTCCTGTATAACCCATAATTATGTAAATATCAAATCAATTTCTAAAAATTTTTGTTCTCTTGAGAAATTGTTATAGCTCTCCTTCCTATTTAAAATAAAAACAAATAAAAATATCTAAACCGTTCCAATTCTCATTTAGACCAGCTGTTATGTTTTGCTGAAATTTCTTGAGGAAGTGCAACTTTTACAAATATGGACAGCTTGTTTCATTTCCCTTACTGTTTCTTTATATCATCTTTGCCTAAGGGAGGGTGGAGGGAGAGCAGACTATTTATGTTTTGTCCACACAAACACTTTTTTTAAAAAGTCTCTTTTTAAAACTGACCTTTAGCTACTAGACAGAATCATGGTAAGACGATTACAGATAGATCAATTAAATGTCACTCYATTTAAGTTCATTGTTTTCTAACCAAAAGAAAGAGGTTTCACTATTTTACCGTAAGGCCCACAAAGAGACCCTTCAGGTGTAATACTCCAACCTAGTTTCATTTTTGCTGCTGAAATACTGAAAACTTTTATATTGCACCAGGTAATGCCTACTCTACTTAATAAAAGGCACTGTAAAGCTCAATACTTTGTTGTTGTAGTAGTAATTCTTTAGACATAAATTAAAAAATTATTTTGCTAATGTAACGGATATCATCATTTGGGGTAATATGAATACATTATCAAGGGGTTCCACTGCCCTACTGCATCACAAAATATACCTGATRTTTTAAAAACTACTATGAAAATAGTACTTGTTTTGTATACTTTTTTTTTAATCTATCACCATGTCAGAGGAAGCTTTGGTTAGGCCTCTAGTATTTGCAAACTCTCCAATTGCAACTGAGTCAAAACAAACAGCTTTTCTGATCTTTATTTTACATTACTCAAATGTCCCTTTAGATACTGGATTACCCAGCCCCGTTAGATACTGGAAATGCAAAAGGGACACTGCCTAAGAAAAGCCTTTTACACTACACTGCAGTGTCACATAAACTTTAAAGCTATGCTAAGCCAGTACTGCCATCAAAACAAACTCTTGCTGACACAGACTTTTGTATGATCATGTGAACTGGAGCAAGGAACTGATCCATCTCACACTAACTTTGGAGTTTGGAAGGATATTTTTGCGCATCAATCAATTCTGACCTGCATTTCACCACACGGACACACTGCGGCCGTGTTGGGAGGGAACAAGACAGAGGTACTGGCAAAGCGGGATTTTTTGGAAGTACTAGTTTTGAAATTTGGAAGCTTTTTCTCGAACCACAGCCACAATGTTTTGGGACAGGAGAAATGAATGTACACCTTGCAGGAACAGTGAGCTCCAAGGTAGCTCTGCCACTCTAAAGCACCAAAGGAAACCTYTGAACTGCTTTTGTACACACCTGCTCCAGAGCCATTCACTTGACTGGAAAAGTTCCTGATTCAGGCTCAGGGTGCCAACACTGCCCATCACAACATGCACACAGCCCCTCAGCTAGTGCTATTTGGCTTAGTAGCTCAATTGCAGTGAAATATGGTGCTCCTGCAAGTATCTCCAATCCAAGTTGTCCAGGACCCTGTTCCTAGGGTCTAGGCATCACTGCCTGTTCTAACCCTGCATGGGGTTAGGAGAGGTCCTCCAAACAGAAGCTTTAGAGTTATTCATATTTCAGGAGGCAGCAGACTCAATCCCAGCTGTACTTTCTAAGACCACTTGGAGACCTCTCTGTCTCTATCATATAAAGAAACTGAAGCTCTCACCTACAAAGGAGACCTCAATCAGCACTGATTTAAATGAGATCCCTCTATCCTCTTTCATGTTATACAAGGAGAAAATTCACTTTAGAAAAATAAAGGAGTACTTTCAGAATCCACAAAACAAATGTAACTTGTGTCTGGATCAGTGCTAGTATGAACCCTTCAAGCTGTTCCTCAATGGATTCGCTCCAAGAAGGTTCAGTACTGCCTCCTTGATGAGTGATAGTCACAAACAATTATTTCACGTTCTCTATGTTCTTATGTTATTTATGTTCCACAGGCAGAAGAGAAACCATATTTTGTAGATATTTGTTCCTATATCATGTATTCTCACTGTGTGAAAAGCCTTTGAAGGCACTAGAACTTCAAAATCTATTTTTAGGGCAAGTTAATTTTCCTAGATAACACTTTTTCTTATGATCTAACATCCTATTAGCTTTCATTATGTGATCTGGCCAGTTCTCCAAAGCTGCATTTTAAAAAACAGATTACTAAAGCAATGCATGTCAAGCTGTTGTAAAGGACTGCTTATTTCAAGTAAAACTCTTGAAGTGAGATATATTATTCATTTTCAGACACTAACACACCTTTTTTAAAAATTAACATATACCTGTCGAATTACAGAGATCAGCATCTTATGCACAAGGCCAAACCACTGATGACAAAAGCATAGTGGTTTTCAATCTATCATGCCATGATATCTCATTTGCAAAATGCTTATACAGTGCAAATTATCAGATTCACAGCTGTCCACTGGTATTTCAGCATGAAACAATATCACCTTTTAAAACATTTCTTCTAACCACCATATGTTCCACATACACTCTTCGTACTTCATGCTATATTGTAGATGTTTCCTTTATTGTCAGTATGAAAGAAGACAAGTCAAGCATTAGGAGGTGTTTATGATCCAACTGCTAAAAATGACTGTCACAGGATACTAAGAAAAAAAAATTAGATCAGACAGGATGAGATATTTTGCCCTCTCTTATTCTGCACATTTACTGCAGGAGGGAGCAGCTACGGAAATAAGCTAAAATAGGAGAATATATAAGTCAAATTTGGATGTAATTTCTCACTCAAGACTATACATTTTAAATCAGGTCAAAATACTAAAATGGGTTTCCTAGACCCTTTTAAGTTTCTTTTAAATTTTAGAAGATATTTTGAAAATATGAAAAACAGCATAAAAGATGTTACAGATTTGCTACACAAAGTACTTGTGGCAGTACTTCAGAAAAACTCACAATGATTTTGTGTATTCACCCACAGTTTCTATTAAGATTTCAATCTTTAACATACATATTTCAGCATACATGTGTTGTTATAGTATGCATAAACCAGTCCAATGTTTTAAAGCATCTAAAATCAGACCTTCAAAATGTGACTTAAAAAATAAAAATAAAAAAAAAATCTTTGATCATTTTGAAAAACACTGACTTGCCACAAATGAAAAATTTACATGTACAGGAGGGGAAAATGGTGCAGGGGATAACAGACTCCAAGAGTGGGTGGGGAGGGAGGAAGGGAAAGGACTAGTGCTGCTGCTTTGACTGTTTCTACAACTACTCTTTATCATTCTTTTAACATATGGAATGGATGCACAAAGCACTGAATGAAGAGTGTTTYGGATGGAGCTTTTTTTACATCACATGAACAAACAAGTAAAATAGAGTACTAGGAACTTCTCTACAGAGGAAACGTCCCCAAAATACTTGTCACCCCTTAGCAAAGACAAATATCCTCCACTTTTTCTTCAAAACCAATAGGAGAATGGTCAAAAGAACATACTTAAACTGTTTATTTTAGCCAAAAGAGCTCAATAGCACTACTACATAACTGCAAAATTTCACAGCTGGCTGTAGTGGCTAGAGATACTTTTGTATTCTCCTGCCTTTTTTGCAAATTGTTCACCTACCATTTCTAAGTTTCCAGGCTGCACCTGAAATCTGTATTTGGGAGAGATGTGTACCAGGCATTCTATCTGCATGCTTATTTTCACAGAAAATAAAACTGGGTATGCAATCCAGGCAGGAACTGCAGTTCTAAGCCAAAAAATTACCCCTGGAACAGATCTACAGGAAGATCCTTAAATTCATTGTAAACCTTTTTTTTTTTTACTTTACCTTTTATGATTAAAAAATAGCACCAAATTCCGCATACATACTTCTGCRTGAAAGTGTTAACAGTATAAAGAGTATCTTATCTCCTACAGTTTCCTTTTTTTGGCACTACTTTGGACACAGAGATCATTACTGGCTCATAGGAAACTGATCTCCCATTTTCAGGGAATCATAAATGCAAGAGCTAAAATTACTGTATTTACCTTGCCTCTCACACTTTCAGCATTACAGAGAAAACATTTGATGAAATAGAGGAGGAAATTCCCTTACAAAATCTTTCTTTCTCCTTTTCTCCTAATTTCTCAGTAATTTTCTATGTCTTTTTTGAAACCTTTTACTCTTTATTTCTCCACAGCAACAGCAGTATACAGTATAAGTTTATACAAACACAAATCAATTCACTGAATGATACTAAAAAAAAAAAAGAAAAAGAAAAAGAAAAAAGAGAGAGAGAAATTGGGGTTTTTTTCTTTGTTTGTTTGTTTTTTTAAAAAAAAGTATACAGAGAGATTATGTGCCTATTGCCAGCTGAATTGCTTAATCCCCGCTTGGCTTTCTCTCCTGAATTCTGTATGTCTGTCTTTTGCCAACATTTCTTCCTCTGTTGAAAGGCAAGTCCTGCATGTTCATATCCCTCTTACTGACAGCAAGTGCCATTTCTGGTTTTGAAGTGCAAATAAGTTTCACTCTTAAATCAAATGAAAACTGATTTTGCTCTGGAGAAACTGTCATAACATCTAATATTTTCAACCTAGTAGCTGCTGAGAAGTAAAATTTTAACAAAGATTTTATTTTACATAATTACTCCTGAAGTTTTCAAAAAAGCTGTACACTGACTATGTAGAACTTGATGAACAGAGCAGCTATACATGGATTTCATTTGGTAATGCTTGAGCTTTTAGTTATTCCAAACCTAAATGTAATTTAATCTCCTCAACTCTTGCCATGCTCTTCAGTATAACCAATTTGTATGCCAATCTCTAATTGTTTAAGAAGAATCTTAAAAAATGTTTAAAGGGATTTTGAGGGACTTGGCAGCAATGTGCACTTTGTTCACTATTGCAAAGATACTGTAAGTTAATCTCTTCCACGAAATAGAGCAACTGAGTAACTTCTCTGGAGGAAGGTTTTAATCATGAAAGAACAATTTACATCTTTTTTTTCTTCTTTTTCTTTTAAACCAACACTAACTATGATCTTCTGAAACATGGAAAATTTTGTACTACCTTTTCAGAAATGATTGCACCAAATTGTTTTCCAGTACCTTTAAGCACATATACCTAGATGCTTTCCCAAATAACCTGAGCCCATGTTCCAATATTTTCCTCATTTTTGATTCTAACAGAAGATAGCTGCATTTGGCTGTTAGCATCTTTAAATAGTACACAAATAGTATAGTTCTGCAATATACTTTTCCCGTAGGAAAAAAAATACAACATGTAATTATCACTGTGTTCTACCCTGTATATCAGCATGTAGTCCAATATAAAGAGTCCCTGTTATCTGTACTGTTACAGACTACAAAATGTGCACCTTTAAGGCATTAGAGCAATTTATTAATGATGATGCTTCTTTAAATAACTGTTTTAAAAAGAAAAAAAAAAGATCAGACAACCTTTAATGACTGCATCTATAGAAGACTGTGGCACTAACCCACAGATCTTTCTCATCTGAAATTTAAATTTAGACACGTAATTTCTTTTATCCGTATACCAATTTCTCATTGTTACAGAACATATGCTCTTCCTCAAAATAACTTGCTATTTTTGTACTATTACTCAGCCACATACTTCCACAAAGCTGCAAGTGTTACTTCAGATAAACTTCGTGGCTTTTGGCTAGGTTCCATGCTACTTTATAACAGCTTTAATAACAGAGGAAGAGTACCTAATGAAGCATGCTCCTGTACCCGCTCCACCAAACCTGAGCTTGCTTTGAGTGACGGCAAAGAAACCAGTTGTTTATCAGTCCCCAGTGGACTGGGAGGAGAGGAAAAACGACAAGTTCTTGCATATTTTCCCTCTGGCAAAAGTGCTTGGAACAGGAACAGTATCATATCCTATCTCCTGGTAACCTTAATGACTTTTTCTGCTATTGTAAAGGCTTCTGGGTGAAAAATAGTAGTGGTCCCAATTGTAAGTTCATCTCACAAAAGGTGGATGAAAAAAAAAATGTTAAACATCCACCAAATCTAACAAAACTGTTGACAGATCTGACAAGTCTCTATGTCTTTGAGTCTATCATATATTCAGTTACAGCAACTTAGACTTCAAATGGTTTAGATATATTCAATGATTGTATAATACTCGATGGAATTAGTGAACAAATGATAATCTAATTGCGATACTGCCGCCTCTTCCAGAACTTTTTTTGCAGTAGGAGTCATCATGAGCACATCAATGGGATTTTTCCCCCCTCTCCCTCCAATAACAAACATAACCACATGAGATAGATTTCAGCAAAAAGAAGCCATGTTTTACCTCAAGAAGTAATATATTGCAGTCACATAAATATATAAATTGTGTATATTTTTGTGATATACTTTTTYTAAAAAAATATAGCTCTCCCACACACATCCTATTGAAATAAAGAGCCTCTATTCTCAAAAAGGAGGTAGCAGCTTGTTTCCTGGGGAATCTGAAAAATAAACTGACAGTCTATTTCTCCGTTATGATCATTGTAAGAGATTCAAATACGTACAGATATGCAGAGGAATTCAGCATGACACAGTACTAGCAGATAAGGTATATTTGTTTTCTATACTAAATATATGTACATTTCTTACCAACTCTATGCTTTTTTTCCATCTTATTTAACTATTTTGGACCACATTTGGTACAGCTTGTTCATATAAAGTAATGYATACTCATGCGAAAACTCATCCGTTCAATCACAGCATTCATCCATGTTCTACTCAATGCTGCTAAAGTCCAGAAAACCCAGAATTTGTTATACGATAAGGACAATTTCATTATACTGTAAATCATTTCTAACCTAAAAACATATTCTGTATCTTAAACTATTTTTGACCCAAATGATTTTTTTGAATCTAGAGTTCTGATTCTATAATGTTAAGCTTCAAAATGTCTTGCTAAACTTTGTGTCTTTGGACTACGGGTAATTAACCTTTTCTTACAGCTTCTCTCTGAAGAAGCTAATAAATCTCCATCCTGATACATCTTCAGTGTATTTTGAAGAACCAGCCTTTGATTAACCAGAAAGTTTCCCTTTGTYTGGAGTTTTCTGGAGAGGAAATACACTGCTCTTAAAAGTTGCTTAAAGCTACTGCAAAAAAATTTTTGGGACACAAGAATTCTGAAAATGGGACACAAATGAAATTGCTTCATGATACAATGATTGTCTCATTTTTCTGGTTGCACAGCTCCAGTCCAGTTATACCCTAGTTCTTAGGGTATCTTCAGAACAGTCAATATAAATATATAACCTATGAAATTTTATGAATTTTCTCTTAAATGTGTCTTAACACTCCTTAATTTCTGAGTTTTTAATCTATTTTCACACAATTATATGCTATATAGAGAGGGCATACAATCATCACCCTAAGAAAAATAGTCCTAAATAGTTTGTGAATT
Source organism: Rhea americana (assembly GCF_003343005.1). Lineage (NCBI taxonomy): Eukaryota > Metazoa > Chordata > Aves > Rheiformes > Rheidae > Rhea > Rhea americana. The sequence goes on from NW_028185173.1 coordinate 299,403, forward strand.
TAAGTAAAACAGTCAAGACAGAAATGAGTTGTCAGGGAAGTAACTTGCAGGTAGGAAGCACTAAAAGAACTGGGAAGGGGAATACACAATTAACTGTTCCAGAGACACCAACACAAAACTATTCTTTTACAAATACATTTATAACAGCAGTATCCTATCAACGTTAACTATCTTGTAAGCTACAAAGGAAAAGAGAAAGGGGGAAAACGAATTATTACTAAGGACTGTTCTACGTTATACAACTCAGCAGGATGCAAAAAGCTGTAAGAAGGAAGTTAGCTTTCTGCTCACCGAGAAGTAAACCATGTCTCTAGTCCTGTTGTGCACCAGGTACATCAGGCTATCTGGACTGAGTTTTTGTTTTTGCTTTTCCACCTTTGACTGCACTCCAATGCTAATGTTTAGTAAATTACCCAGCTTACTTAAAACTAGCAGAAAAATACAAAGAGTAACTGCCATGCTGTTTTAGTAATCAGAAATCCTATCTCTAAGATAAACTCTACCTTTATCTCCATAATTTATCTGTTTGGGAGTCAGATTACTGCCTCATAGCACAAGGCAGCAGGGCTATTATCACTTAATCATTATCTTTGACTCACTTGCTGGGGCATAGACATCCTTACTCTCTCTACCACTGCATCTGCTGTTGCATATTGGGAAACTAGCAGGTTCCATCTCCGCAGAAGCTCAATAAAATCACAAACTGAAAACTAAAGCCAGATCTACACAAGCAATTTTTGCTGCTTTAGTACTGGTGGCTAGCAGAATCCTTTTCAATAGCAGACATGAATGCATACTTAAGGAACTCCTCTGTAACAGTGTAGTGTCTTTTTGCTGGGCGTATTCTGATGAAGAACTATTTTACGAACCAAAAATTAGCTCCAACAAGACAATAAGCAGCAAGAAAAAGAGTACAACATTTGTCTATATGCATGTAAAGGATCTTGTAGTCTGAAGTAGGTCCTACTGCAAATTAATAAGTAATACAAGAAAAAGTAACAGGGAAGAATAATTAAGAAATTCTGATCTTTGTCTGCATGCTTGAATCACACAGCTTGATTTAGTTTTAGCGCATTTAATTAACAAAAAGCCATATAGAAACACTAGACCTAAATTTAGCCTACACACAGTCTAAAATTGTCCATGTTCACAGTATGACAGAGCTAATATTCAGTTAGTGTAAATATTCATTATTCAGAATGAATAAAGCTGTACATCTAAGAGAGCTTTCAAATTATTTGACATGATTTTGTCTGTTTCTCTCCATTCAGCAATGATGAGTTGAGCTTGCATTATAATTTTTGGTTGTTTTTGAACATGAAAGAACTACAAAAGCCCTCAGCCCTTAAAAACTATGAAATAAACAAAGATAACATGCTACAACATAAAGTGCCTTTTAGGCAAGATAAGACCAKTATTTTGCCTTCATCAGCGGCCACATGCAGATGTATTGGGAAGAATAAGAACAGGACATATATGACACTCCCCTGACCATTCTTCCAGACTTCAAAATATTTTCCTCTCAAGGAACTTTCTGAGGAAGATATGATTACCATAGATTAAGTAACTTTAATGGATTTCTCTTAATGTATTTATCTAGTCAATCCTTGAACCTAGTTAACAATTTTTGCACWGGTGATGTCCTTGGTAAGCCATTTCATCACTGATGCCTACAAAGAACAACTGTGTTCAGTTTCAACCTAGCTTCTGCTAGCTTAATTTGATATCTTTTAGTTCTTCTGGAAGAGACAGAGGACAACTAACCTACATCAGCCATCTCTTATGCTATTTATGATTTTGCAGACTTCTTCCAAACCTTCTCTTTCCTCATACGGAAGCCCTTCAATAATTCAGATCATCTTCTTGCCTTAATTGAATTACTTCAAGTTCTACTAAACCTTCTCTGAGATGAAAGGAATAAAGCTGCACACTGTTTCAAGGTGTGAGAAAACCCAGGTTTATGCAGGGGCATAATAATGTTGCCAGTTTTGTTTTCTATTCCTTTCCTAATAATTCCAAACATTTAACGTGCTTTTCTGAGTGCTACTTATAAGTTATTTTCACTGGCGTATTACAGCCTTGAGATCTCACATGTGAATGATCAGGATCACYGGGGAGCCCAACACTTCATTTGTAAAGTTACCATTGCTTTTCCTCACATGCATCATTTTATATTTACTTATGTTAAATTGTATTTGCCACTATATTGCTCCACTAAACTCAAAAGGTTTTYCACAGCTGTTTTTCATTCTTACTAACCTAAACTGCTCAGTATTACTTGCAAAACTTTCCTATTTTACAGCTTATTCTCTTCTAAGKGGAATTACAAAATGCTGAAGAGCACAGGTCCCAGAAAAGATCCCTGAAAGATTCTTTTAGYGACCTTCAGTATCTACTACAAGTGACCATTACTTCTATTTATTTCCTAGCTTTTAAGCAGTTTTCTTTCCCATGAATCCCACCCATACCATGACTTTCTCTCACACACTAATTTAGCCTTAGTTTCATTAAAAGCTTTTAATGGTGTATTTCAGAAAAGCCTCCTAAAACACAAATAGACTATACTACCCACCTTCATCCGCATGATAGCTGAACCGTTTAAAAGTTTCCATTAAAGTCATGTCATCTTTTCCTGAGCGCATCCTATTTAGCCAGGTGTCCTCACTTCTGTTACTCTAATCTCTGCTGCTTTATCCAGCACAGAGCGGGGGGGGGGAGTCAGTTTCCTCACTGCGCTGAATCAGCCCAGTTCCACTGGCAGTCAACATTACTGTGCTTACTCATACCAACTGCAAACATAAAGTTTCACCTACAGCATTAGTTGGGCCAACACTAAACTGAAATATCTCAGCAGCTAATTCCATGCATTTGKATTATCAGTGAATGATGTCTACTACAATATTTGAACCATTCTTCAACTTAAATATCTATGTGTACTTCTGTTTTCCTGCAGCTCATCCCCAGCACGTTTGTTGTCAAGCTCTGCTATGCATTTGTAATTTTGATGTACTGCTCTCACATCAGAAAAATTTTCCTTGAAAAAGCAACAGTTCAGGATCATTTGATCATTCAGGATCATCATTTGACCTACTATGAAAAGGAACTGTTCTGTGGATGAGAATCTTTATATAACTATCTGTATAAAATATGTGCTGTTCAATTCCTGTGTCACATATTATTGTCTGCTAAACCATAAAGAGCTGCAAGCCCAGAATATGTGGTATTACTTTGCATATATTTTTAAAGAAATACTTCAGAAAATTAATATTGTCTATTAACAGATGCAGTCTTTCTCACAGTCCTGCATTCACAATGGAATAACCTAAGGACTTGTCAATTATTAACAATTTAACAGATACTGAAAAATACTAGTTTGAAATGCAAAGAAATATTAGCAGTTTTAATATCACGTTTACTGGTAAAATCTGAGTATCTTCATTTTGAGTGTATCTTTTTATATCACAAACTAGATTTTGTTTTCCATCTACAAAAAACTAACTTCTCATATGTTAATATTCAGCCTGCCGTAATAAAAAAAATATTGATGCTGTTAGCTTGTGCAAACCTTGCATTTTTTGAGTAGAAAAACTATCAATGAAAAATAAAATGATAGTGAACCAAAATTCAGAATTTTGAGCTATTATTAGGAATACTTGAAAATTCTTTAAAATTAATACGTAATCTTACCCCTTCATGCATCCAAGAGATTTTCTAAGGTATTTACAAGAAGTATTTGCATTTCTTTTACCTCTAAATTGTTAACTTTTTCAGTAGCTTAGAAAAAAAAAATGAGCAGGAATTAAAAGATATGGAAACTCAAGTCCTATGAAGCCATTTCCAACAGAATTATTTTAATTTATTCAAGATAGAAATGCAAATAAATCTTTTGAACATATACTGAGCATAGAAGATTGCCATGAGACTTAAATATAATTATTATGACATGGAGTGTGTAGGGGGGGGAATTGAGAAAAGCATTAGCCTGACAGCTCAGAAAATAGACATTCAAAGGATGTAGTTCATCAGATAAGCACTAACAGAGGTCACATTGCCTTTAAATCAGAGAGTAGCAACAATAATTTTCAAACTGATATCAGAAAATTCTGCAAAGTAATACTGTTCTTTCATCCAAAAGTTCAGTATGCAAAAATGTAAGGTAGTAAAAAATAATACTAATGATAGTATTTTTACTGTAAGAAAGATGACAGAAGCTAGTATGTCTTGCTGTTACTTAAGGCTGAGAAGGCCTTGAATCACGCACAAACGTCTTTTTTTTTCCTCTCTCTCTCCCCCTCTTTTTCCATCTTTCTCCCACCTCCCAAAGCTTTTATATGTAAATACTGGGAACAGTTCTATAGGATGTATCAAGTACTTTACTTCTACCTGAGAGGAATGAATACGTACTTACCCAAACATTTTAACCTTTATATATGCATAGGAGAGTTGAAGAGCATGCACTTATAATCAGGTATAGCACTAAAACTAATGCAGAATATACACACAGTGAATTTGTTCATGAAAACTATCACAGTTAATGAAATTATCTAGATATTCATCAAAATAAAACTACTGAAATTTTAAATATTTAGCATAAATATGAAAAAGACCAAGAAAGAGAGGACCCTTTTCTCTTCTATTTCTATCATAATCCCTAGATATATAGAAGTAACATAAAATAAAAAATAAAAGTAAAARTAATGTGCTCTTATGTCTTTAGGCATTTTGTTATTTAAAATATTTAACAATATTAAACAGTATAGAGGAAATTATTATTACTTAAATAATTTATATTTCAAATAGTCTCACATTAAAAAAATTGACTCCAAAATTGATTACTTTGGATATTAATTAAAGGCTACATGTCCACTCTAATTTTATTTAAAATGTTTTATTTATTTAACTTTATAGATCTTTTTTCTTCTTTTTTGATAATTTTAATTCACTGTGGCTGATTAACATTGCAAATGACATGGAAATCCTTCAAACTCTGCTGTAAGATAAACATTTGTTCAAATATAAAAAGAGACAGACTTAAATTTTTATAGAACACAGTACAACATGATAGCATCGCTTTAAACATTGTGCAGAAGGCTAGAAAAAAGCAACCAGATAATAATACACTTTAAAAGATTTACTGCGGAGATTTACCTTTTCTGGACGTACTACCAAATAATATAAAAATCTCTCGTCTTTTCTAAGAACTAGGCTGAGACGAGCTCATTTCAACTTCATCTAGCTTCTGGCCATTAATCTTCAACAGATAACAATGGATCCTCTCCCTCACAAATACTGAGTAGGCCGGAGGGAATGCCAAATCCCACTTTTACCATCTTCTAAAGCCAAAATGGCTTTAAGAGTCACGTTTAAGATCGGGTGTGACACGACAATATTGTTTTTGAAAGGCCTAATACGGCAGTGCAGTATAAAAAGAACTTAAGAGAACGTGTTAAAATCGTATCACAACATTCACCTGCTTGTACCCTAGACTGGTCCAAACACGATGAAAGAAAGCAGGTCTGAATGGAATGAATATAAATACTGGTAGTGGCACCTGGGTACATTTGCAAGAAAAGACTAAAGCTGCAGTTCCAGCTTACTGCTCCACCAATGGTAGATCTGACTTCGGAGACTCACTTCTCCCTACCGTTCCCAGCAACCTGTTGCTCCCCAGGAACTACTCAACGCTCCCACTCCCTCAGTTGCGCTGGTTCAACCAGCACCAGAACTGCCAACAGAGCTGTGAAACGATCTTGGTTTTAGAAACAGTTCAACAGAAGTGTTAGCTTTAAAACACAAACAAACAGAAAAGCCCAACGTATTTCACGTATCTAGTCTGTGGGGGAAAAAAAAAAAGTAGTTTAACAGAGGACATCAACTTTCAACAGGGAATGACTTCAGGAATCTCTACCACATGTACTCCCCCAGGGCCTGGAAACATGGAGTTCCTGTGATGTCTGTGAATGGAACTGGAAAATGCATAAATCATTTTCATTAAACACATTGGGGAGGACTATGCAATTCAAACAAGATTCTCTTTGGGAAATAGAAAATAAGTAGCCACATCTCTTACAGTCCAAATGACACAGCTCAGTGGGAAAACCCAGAAACCCTGTGCTGGCCATGCCTGGTAAAAGGGTGAACAAGGCTTGCTTCAGAGTACTGCCCTGGCCAGCAAGCCGATGTCCAAGGGAAGCGCAGCCGTGGCTCTACTTCCACTTGCCAGAACACAGATGGGCTCAGCAGCTCTTAACCATACTCACAGACTGCTTTATGTGGATTATAAATAATCAGCTGAAGTGGCTTTGGACAATTTTTCAATCATACTACGTCATGGTTTGAGAATTTTTACTGATTTCAGTATGATGGTACTGTGGATTTCTGGAGACATGAATAAGAGCCAAATTTGGATCAAAAATAATAAATGATTATGTTTACTGTAGCACAGTGATTTTAAAAGAGAAAACAACATGCACAACAGCATTTTTAGARCTTGTGTCTTAATAAAAAATTCTGAGGAATATAAAAATACATGAAAACAATCCAGATTTATTTTTAAAGAAGTTAAACCAGTTAAACTGAAGTAAGGATACTCGATCAGGATTAAGTTAATTCCATGCAGCTTAATTCACTTCCAAAACAAACTAGGATAAATTAAATTAAGGCTGCTGTAATTTTGAGTGCRTGCTGAATAAGGATTTTATGCAATTTAACTAGTCTACTTCAATTCATAATTCTAGTTAATGTGGATTAATTTTCTTGAGTGTCCATACATAAACAAGCCCAAAGATCTTGGAAACGATATCATGCAGAAAAACCTGTCTGGTTTTAACAACATACATTGAAATGTAGTAAGGCCGTCTTATAAAAAGTACTAGCCTTTACAATTCCTTCTATTTTCTACTTAATATTTGTTTTAAAAAGGGGGCAATTTCATTTAAATTATTAGAATTTGGGATTATTTTTAGAATAAAGCATATTTTCACTTTCCTGGTATTATTATAAGTGGGGATAAAGCTATATTTTTAGTCTAGTATTAAAAGAAATCACAGGGATATTTCCAGTTAAGTCTATTAACAGCCAAAATATCCAGGCACTCGTCCATATTTTTAAATAGGAAATAAATTTAACATTTTCAAAAAACACAGATTTTTATCCTTAGAAAGAGCTAATGCACAGTGTGAAATCTATGGCTATTTTGCTACTTGCAATGTTTAACCCTCTTTTCTCATCTATGTARTGGCATAAACTATTCTCTTAAACATAACAAAGAAATATGGGGAATATAGTTCCATTTACAAATTCAAGCAGGTAGTAAAGTATGCTTTTTTAYTATTATTCTCTGCCTTCAGGGAATGCCAAGATTGTGTTGCTTATAATATTTCTCATGCCTCACATACRCACCTAGAAAGAAACATGGATGAACAGAGTTCTGTTCTAAATCTGGAGGCCTACAGATGTGACCTACCCACTGGCATGACCATGGCTCAGCCCCCTCAGCTTCAGCTTCGTTTTCTCTGTTGAAGCTATGCCTGAAAAACAGCCATTTAAACACTAAGAAAGTTGAGGCTGCCTCAAGGCAGCCTGCAACAARGAGGTATCAAAATACTTGAAGATATCAAGCACTTCTCAGTAGGCAAACCCATAATCTCTGAAACTTGGTAGTGAGTTCATTTAATTCAAATAACTTAATAGTCTGCACAAAAGAAATCTTATGGTGCACATGCACACACTGCAAAAAGTTGCGCAAAGCCATCAAACAACGGCAACGCTACCTCCTAGTAGCCTGTCCTCAGTTGCTCCTCAGCATTGCCTTCTAAAAATTTCCTCTCCTGAAGGTCTGTCTGCCTGTTGAGCTGCTCCTGCAAAAGTTTCCAAAGGCACTTCAGTCAAAATGTACCAGATTAGCAAAGGCCTCATATTTAAATTATCAATAGTAATCTGATTGCTGTAATGGATTACCAGGTGTATTCAGACAAGACAGTCAATGTATTCCCATGCTCAGAGATCTCTAGCAGAGAGAAACTAGCACGCAGCTGAAGACTGATTACAGACAGCACAGTTCTCTGCCAAAATCTTTTCAGTCTGCACCTAATATGATCAGCTTTAGACCTAAATTTAAACAAAAGTGATTAAGAACCAATTTGACCTAGAATTATTTCTAAACTATAATGAAATTAAGTTGTTTCAGCAAGAACATATGTGAAAAAACACTGGAATGAGTAACTTCTTTGTTGTAACATCTTTTACACAAAATATTTAGATATTTTACATGGCATTCAAAAAGAAAGTTACCTGAATTTTGAAAGGTTAAGGTTCAACTGCCAAATCTAAACCATATCACAATCCTCCCTTGTTACTCTTCCTTCCTTTAAAATTAACCAGCTCCTGCATCACAATGATTTACTGCGAATCTCTTTACTGGTGTGCAGCATGCTTCCTCTTCTGTAGGACTGTGCAGAGCAGCACAATCGGGGTAAAGGCAGATTTCTGYCTGATATTAATCTTCTCATTAGGTGAATGGGAAAGAGAGATAAGCAGTAGATATGCAATCCATTATTTCTCTCCTCTGCCAGATTCTTAATAAAGGAAATGCTGATATCCCAACGTAAGAGCTCAAGGGATCTCATTTCCCCTTCCTCTCTTGCCCTCCTATTTAGGAGTGGGCCATAATTATCCTATAGTAAATACACTGGGAACCATTTTTAGGTCACTGACAAAATATTTAAATGAAAAAGCCTGGAGCAATCAAATCATCAGAGAGCTTTTCCTACAGCTGGGATGATCTAAATCCAGACACTCGTCAGTTTAAGACTGCATGTCATGTATACAGCTACTTAAAAATTCATCTGCACAGCTTTATCACTTCTCCTGTCAAAAACTAATAAATTCACATAATTTGATTTCTACCTAAAACATCTTAGAATCTGACTACAAGTGTTACTATTTTAAGATCCATCCACTTGTAAATTGAACTTGCAATCATGTTCAGGCAAGGACAGATTTGCAAGTTCTTAAATCACTAGTTGTTTCAGCCAATGATCAAACAGGCCAAATAAGTGCATTAAAAAAAAAAAAAAAAAAAAAAAAAAAAAAAAAGTAAATTAATACATTTTTAAAGCACTTTTGAAAGCTATTTTCATACTGAAATGTTTCCATAAAGCTTGTAACCTAAAATTGTGCTTGTCATCAATTTGTATAAAAAATTTACAGGCCACAAAAAGACTGATTAATCTACTTCCAGCAGTTCAAATACCTAATGACTCACCGGCATGGCAAGTGCAAAAGAATTAAATGTCAGAATGCCACATTACAAAATTCAGACAGCTTTGCATTGCAGACACATTTAAGTATAAGCCTTTAAAATCATAACAAAACAAATCGTACCCAACCATCACTTAGCTCAGTTCTGGGCCTGATGCTAACTTTAGATATAAGTTGGAATTTCTGCATGATTTCCCACAGGAGGCCTCAGTTTGTGAAATGATGACAACATGTGTGGAAGATATTGAAGTTGAGGATTTGGGGGCAATGGATGAAGCAGGAAAAGAAGTTTTTGCTGTATATAAAGAAAGCTTTACAGAGCTTGAATGAAATCTCATTAAAAGGTATTTCATTGAGAAAACATAATTATTCATTTAATTAAAATAAAGACAAGACAAAAAAAGGGATAATATAAAGAAATCAAGACCCTAACTAAATCCAGTTATAAAAAGTATAAGAAACTGATGGAAGAAGGATATGGAGATATATAATCATGAATTATGACTGTTTATTCCAGCTATATGTAATTTGTATCAGMTGCCTGTGGAGTAAGCACCTTAATTAGTGCTTGTTTTCAAAGATTTTTGTTTAATTTAAGATCCATTTCTGGATCTTCTGCACAACTGTGGTCATCTGACAGCATGGCTTACAAATACGATCACTGCCCTTCAGTTTTGTACAGCTCAGCTTTTGTTAGGCTAAGTTCTAAGAGACTTCATTTCTTGAAATACATTCCTTCTCCGAGTATTTGACACTATCATCATATTGAGACTAGTTAGATAAGTACTATATTGAAATGTGATTTATAAGCACATTGCTCAAGATGCCTAGAGACTGTCCATTTCATCTTAGATTTTTCCCAGCAGGAGATTAGTACACCTTACAAATAGGGAATTAGGATGATACTCTGGGCTACGAAAGTCCCACTAAGGACCTTCATTCAGAGCAGAATTCCCATCTTGGATTGCTCCAGATCTAATAAAGTAGACTTGAGCTTTAGCTTCTCTCATCCTGGACTAGTAACTTAAACTCCTAAATCCAGGCTGAAGGCAGGTCCCTAAGAACAGGCGAGTGACTTGTGGAACGTGGAAAGCCCTGGAAGAGGTCTGGACTTCAATATTATTAGCTAAGCAAAAATGCTGCAAAGATCCCTGCCTGAAATAACACGGGCTTTTGTTTTGATGTACACTTGCCAGGCTATCTTTATGACACATTTCTCGTATTTTGCATGGTTCTTAACTCCTGCAAACTACCTCTAGAGAAAAGCCCATTGATCATCATGCCATTGAWTTCATTTAAAACATTCTTTCATTGATTTCAGTGGGACTCATCACAGAACAAAAGCACTGTGGTATAAAAAATGCATGGTCATTATCTAATTCCTACCAAATATAGCTCTGAGCAGTTATTGGGCATGCCTTTGAATTCAGCATTATGTAATCTTCTTTTTGGCTTAACTATGTGGAGAAATATTAAAATAAATTAACATTTTACTAGTTCTCTAATTGGAACTGTCTGTTCTAAACAAATATGTTTATCAAACAGTTTGACTAGGAAAATACATCACTGTAGCTGCAGTTACCCAAATTATATGCTGTCTAAAGCAAAAAGGGCAAAAGCCATCTGGCTCATATAACTTACATTTTCTAGACAGCTTGCAGCTGGTTCTGATTAAGCTGCATCTCAGTACTCTCAGAGATCTATTTTTATCTCTGCAAGTTTATTTTTAGGGCTCACACATCCAAGGCACATGGTGTTTACATTAATAAATGAACAACCGCCTACAGTTAAGAAAAGCTTTGTGCAATTCTTGTGGCACAGTCACTGCATAACATAGATGGATGGTTGCATAAAATATCATATGTACTAATTAAAAAGGACTTGTCCACTTTCTGGCTTTTTACGGAACTGAAGAAAGTGTCTCTGGAGAACCTGAATGCCAGGGAGGAGGACAAGTTGCTAGACAACAGACTGATTTACTTGAGTAATGAAAGTGGTTTGGGGGACTGTCCTAGCAGCAGAGTTCATACGTCCTGTCCCATCCTTCCTCAGAAAGTCTCTTTTTCTATACGGAATCTACAGATTGCCCAGACAGCTTGACCTTGTACATTATACAGTCACATATATAAGGTAGCATAAATACTGTCTCCGTCACCTAAGCACGTTAACATAAGAAGAAAAACAATGTGTAGTTCAGAATGACTGACAGGTTCTCTTAAAACCCTGGAACTGTAAAAACAGAGGATGTTGGAAGTTTAGGAAGTATTAGCAGACCTATTTGCAGAAATTTATGTACATGCATGGTTTACACACGGTTTTTGACTTTAAAATGGCAGGTCCTTCCTCTATCATCAAACCTTCTCTTTCACAAGAATATTAAATCCCCACACCAGAAAAAGATTCAAATGAGAACATTCTTTTTCAGTTCTATGTTTTTTCATTCCATGGTACAGACTTAAACAACAACATACATCTGGAAAAACAAACAAAAAAAAATACCACTAACTAACTACATTAAACACAGCTAACATTAAAGCTAAATCACACRGCAATTTTAAAATACCAATTCCATTTTGCATAGACTATAGCGCATAGTACACGTACAGAGCACATGTAAGTGATAGTACACTTACGCCTCTGATCCCTAACTCTTCCAAAGAAAAGCAGGCAGCTGCATCAGCCAGCATGGGTTGGCAGAGGGAGCTACTAGTGGTTTTAGAGAGGGCGTGCTCCCAGAGTTAGGTTTTGGATAGTTATCTCTCTCTGCTTCTACTCTTTGTGACAGAGCTGAACAGAMGAGCTAAAGCACTCAGTGGTTATTTCAGGATTTTCCTGTTTTAGCTCCACAAAAGCTTGTCCAGGGTAACTGCTGAACTATTTTGAGACAGGAAAAAGGAGATTTACCTAGGATCTAAGGCAGCTTTTGAGCAATATAATAGTGCTGTCTGTATCCACAGCAATTTTTGAAAGCTAAATTGGGGATATTTAAGTGAGCTGTATTCACTTGACCTCACTACAGGTGTACTCCAAGGTTAGAGGAACAACTACAGGCACTTTAGGGGAAGCTGTGAAAAATATTTGATGTTTTTTCTCTTTATGCAACTTAAAGTGTGCATATTGTGAGCTGGCCTTTATTGCAGGGTAAAATGAAATTCTTTCTCTAGTGCAATCAACAGGAGCTCTGCTATGGACTTCAGTTGGGTCAGTGCGTCACCCTAAGACTACAGTACTCTCTCAAAATACAGATTAGCTGGCTAGCTCCCCCTCCCCCCGAATTTTTTATAGCAGGGGTTCTGCTATGCTTCTTCCCACTAAATAGCTTCTCTGGAAGTATAGTACTGGTGTCATAATTCAGACTGAACTCCCTCTGTTCTTCACAAGGGGATCTGGTTAAATCAAGACAGAGCACGAGCTGTATGTTCTAAGCAAAGGATTGCTAATGTTCCAGAGTTTGGGCACTGCCTGCTTCCCGCAATGTTTCGCTTTTTTGCCTCTCCCTGATTAGCAAGCGAACACAGAGCATACACAGTTAAGTAGCAGATCTCCATACTTAGAGAAAACCTTATTCTCTACCTCTCTCCAGAACAATAATCCTTAAATCTTCCACTCACACAAAATCATTCTCCATGACAGTGTAGGAAGAACCAAGAATACAGATAATATAAAACATCCATAAATTGATGATAAGGACTTTCAACTTTGAAAAAATGTGGGAACATATTTCTGGAGAGGACAGATACAGTCTTTAACAGCAGTAGGTAGAGAGAAGCCAGGTGATTACTTATTCCGTGGCAATGTCATACAGTCAAGTGTTGAGTAGAGTAGAACCAGGTTAATCCACAATCCAGACAGCTGAGAGTACATCTGCATATCTACAAATGAAAGTTTATTAAGCAGTGAGAGATTAATACAAAATAATCACTTGCACAGTTTTATTTCTGGGCATTTCTACTGTATAAAAGAATTTTCCCTTTCAATTTTTACCTTCTACATACACTTTCTGAATAATAGCAACTCGAGTACCAAGGTCAGACAAAGCCCAGATTTGGAGTGATACTATCAAGAAATTAAATTTCTTAGTATAAGCAACTCTTTAGATAACCTTATACCTGGTAACTTCCGGAATGATAAAAGTTGTCTCAAATGAACYAGTTATGAACAATGCTTGTGTGGCTTAAAGAACAACTGAATGACTGAACAAAAGAATATATAAAATTTCCAGATAAAAGTAAGTTGGGGGAGTTGCAAGGACTTTAAAAAAAGAGGATTAGAATTCTAAGTGATTTTAATAAACCGGAGAAAAAACCTGAAATATATAAGATGAAAAGAGGCAAAGGCAAATGTAAAGTAATACGTTTTGAGAAGAAAGCAAAAAACTATAAACAAAAAGCAGAAAAATAAAACAATGAGTAGAAGCTGAGTAACAATAACCCTCATCCCCACTCTGCAGTAAATTGCCCTAAAAATTGCAGAAATCAACAGCTGAAAGCTGTTCAAAACCAGACATTTCTCTTTCCAGAATAACACTACGAGTGTTTTGGAGACTAGCGTAAGAGTATATTAGAGAAGTTCAGGAGATGTTAGGTAAATATCGCATTCTCAGTACCATCACCTGGGAAATAATATACGGTTTTAGGTGGCAAGCTAAGAATATAAAGGAGAAAACTGCAAATAGTATGAATTTTTAAAGTATCATTTATGAGAAAAAGTTAAAGGATTTGTACAACCTAGTAAAGAGCACACTGAAAAAAAACACAAGTATCATCCTAGTAAAAACATGTTGAACAAGGTGGGGTGGAGGGAAGGATGGTAGTGATTTAGGATAGGAATTCAGAAATATTTCTAACTAAAATGGCTAGAATGGCCTGATACTTTGTTTTGTCAGAAACTGCCAGTGTGTGAAGCCCAAAACTTCAACTCAAAACATACCATGTTGTGGTAGCCATCAGGTCACCTTTCTTTCTGCCACAATTCCCAGCCAAGAGCCAAAACCTACAGGAACCCTAACTCTGGAACAGACCTCAGGGCACGCATCACCAGGGCCACACAACACAGCCCCAAAGACCACAGTCTCACCAAAATTAGGCATTTCCCCCTAGACCTCTGACAGCTGTTCAGCTACTACATTTCTGTCAGGCTGTGTCAAAACTTGATTTCAGTAAGAATATGCACAATCTAGGGTATTATAGGACTTTCAAAATCCTCTTCCTCTGCCAAGTGTGAGCAACAGTCCCCAATGAGATCTTTCATGCTGGCCTATTTCAGACCAAGTCAAATTTTAAACAAAATTCTCAGAGACTACAAATCTTGCATTTATAAAAAGCAATATTATACATAAAAGTAGTAGAAATATAAATAGAAGAAATAAAAATCTTGCATTTCTAAGGATAATCACACATTGAAACTGGTCATAAAGCGGGATTATGTAATCCATTTTACTGTCAGTTTTTAAGATAGGTGTTTGTCTAATCACTTCAAGGAGATCAAATGTTTTTAAACGATGCCCTGAAGCAAGTTCAAACCGTGAGTTCCACTGGTTCTCCAGGACTTGGATTCATCCCACAGGACGTACAGCATGCAACATCGTCTTAAATAAGGACTGACCCCCAAAACTAAAATGGTATCTTGAGGTCCCCCTGACCTTCATTTGCTAAATGCTACAAAGCAGTAATTAATTCAATTTCTACTTAAGAGATGCTATACGCTATAACATTTCAGGCTTTGTAATTAAGTTTGAAATCATCACCAGCTTCAAAATTAAGGTGCTACAAAATAGTCCTGCTTTTTGTGAGTTACCTAATCTGCAAATTACCTGTTGTAAGTGTTATAATTATCACTGTAGAAACACCTATTCTGCAGAAACACATCTGGGCTGCTGGAGACAAAATGAGGAGGTGGTGTGTGGGTGGAAAAAAAATTAAAAGTTGGCAATGCCTTTTTGGGGGTATTCAACATAGTCAACATTTATATAGCTAATCTAATGAAAGATCATTAGACCATTACAAAATATATAGATATTATAAATTCACATGTGAAAATAAGATTTGCATGATCTTTCAAGAAAGCATGTTTCACTTTAATTGCTTTGTGTGGTATAAATATGGAAGAAGCCTGATGGACAGATACTGAAATATCACTTTAAAAGTGGTACGACAAATGTTGTGAATTTTCTGGTCTTTTGTTTTAGCTACGAATAGAGCTGAAGAATGAAAATTTCCACTGAGCCTCCAAATTCTACCTGGACAGGACTAGGAAATCTTAACAGTTGGAAGTCAGGAATAAGCAGTAGAAGTGAATATGCATTAAGTTCTTAGTATTTCTCTCCAGGTTAGAGAGACCTAAGTAATCCTAGTGCTCTGGAGACTGATCATGTTTTCTCTCAAAGATTACTCACAAGCTTTTTTTACAAATGTAGTATGAGTTAAACACTTGTTTCTCTTCTGTATTCTTTTGCACCTTGCCAATACCATTGTTTGTGTGGCCATGTAGTAAGCCACACTAAGGAACCAACCCAAGCTAAAAATAACTCATTTTTTTCTTGGGATCAGTTGAGCCTGGATCAGTTCCCAAATCTGGCCACACACAGAAATACATCTGGTATAGCTGAGGAATCAATGTGAAGAGTGGCAACCACTGGCAGGTAGTCACAAGAGCTGCTTATTTGGGCACCGTCATTGAAAAAAGTCACTTCTCAAACTGCAGCCTCACCTTCATGGCTTTCAAAAGTGCGTAGTTCCTCTGGTCAAAGTGTTGTGTCAGCAGGCTTCTCTCCTACATTAGAGGCAGCTGCATCCCCTCTTCTCCCTCTCCCTCCCCACATTAAGAGAGACACACMACCATGAATCTCAACACTGAATTAATTAGTAAGTGTTTGAAAAGAATCAGCTATCTGATGAGTAAAACCACCCAGGAATAAAATACCTTTGCAACCTTGCAGGAGATCATAAGCATCTTCCACATTGTTGTTCTCTCATGTAAAAAGAACACTGCTAACTGCAGAGAGGGTTTTTTTCTTGATTATCTAGACACTGAAAAAGCARTTCCCCAAATGCAGATGTGAAGATTGACTGTGACAGTAATTTCTGCATTTCTGTAATTTCTGAAAGCAACTGACCTGTCAAATGGAATACCGCAGTGAAGGACCTGAAGAGATCGAACTTTAACCTGTATGTTCTTTAACTAGGCCTTAAAAAAGAACATAACACTTCACCACCCAAAAATCCAGCATGCAAGACTTCATAAAGCAAACAATGTTTGTATAAGACAGAACTGGACTAGCAGGTATGCTAAAACTAACCAAACAAAACTTAGATGCTGGAAAAATAAAGTATCAAGAGTAAATGCAGACRTTGTACTTACCAAAATGTGTCCAGGTACAGCTGTGCAAAGGGAGTCTGGAACACGTCTCATGGTGGCCAACATTCAGAAGCCTAGAATTCCCTTAGCTTCACAATAAACCCATATCTGTACTGAGCCACAAGAACCGAAAGACACAAAACAAAGTAACTAATTCAGAAAAGTAGCACAAAATCCATGGATTCCAGAGTGCTGTATCTGATATTTCTTCTGGACYTTTGCATAACAAAGAACTGCAAAACCACAAAGAGATGAAAATAGTACAAGCTGGAAGTCAGCAAAAGCTTTAAAGGAAAAAAAAGTTCTTATTTTTCCTCTCAAGATAGTTTTAAAGGAAAAATGTAAGGCATTTGTATTTTCTTAGAGGTGCCAAAGGTACAGCACAACTTGGATATTCACTTCATTATTACTGAACATTATGATTGTTTTTACAAAACATAATAGATATCAATGCCTATGATTTTGGCATATACATACATAGGAAAAAATATATTACCAAGAATCAGATGGAAAATTTCTCAATTTAGAAAGAAAAGAAAAAAAAAGAAAAAACTGCAAGATGTGGTACCCAGTACATACCAAAATTAGTTAAAAATACCATCATTCCCACCTAAAAAAATAAAATAAATCCCAAACTAAACAAAAGATGGCCCAGCCACACATTTAGAGCAACACATTTGTATTTCTTCCTGTACCTGTATGACTAGTTCCCCCCTCTACTTGTCGATAGAACTATCACTGCAATCTTACAGCAGAGTCTCTATCAGCCTATTGCTTTCTGTTTTGTCATTAGTCTTCCAGTGAACTCCAAAGTTTCTGGAAAGCCTTCAACTCATCTTCCCAAGCAGTCATGCAATAGTTTTAGCTAGCCTTTACTGGAAAATGCTCACTGGTAGACTTCAGCTTAAGCCTTTCAAATGAGAAGAGACACTGGGTCAAATACAGTACAACAAAAGAAAGTGTGGAAGTGTTACAGCTCTGAGGATATCTTCCAAGCCTCCTGCATGTGTTTCAGTGCTAGTCTCACTGTCTGACAGAGCAGCAGGCTCCAATGATGGACCTGCTTGGCCCCTAGCCTTGGCCCCAGCTGGTTTCCCCTCCATGAATTTGTGAAATAGGATTGATTCTCCACACAGATGTATTAGGACTACTTACACCTGAGACAGTTACATATGACAGTCCTGATGAATAGGAGGAAGTTCAGAGATGGTAGTGACCAAAAAATCAATGCCTTAGGCTACGCAGAATTGGATTTCAGCATAATATATGCAACCTGCTGAAACTGAAAGATGTGTTGGGGTCATTTTGTTATACTGAATAGTTTCAGATCCTGACCCAAGGGGGGATTTAACAAAGACGAAAACAAAAAATTCAAACTCATACACCTAAGAAAAGCTTTATATTTTAGATTAAAGATATTGCATCAAGTGAAGCTAACTTTTTCTAAAGCAGAAGAAGATGTTCCTGATTCTCTGTGACAGTTTTCTGCTACCACAGTACAATTTAGAATTGCAGGCAGCAAAGAAGTAGAAGCAGATACCGTTAAATATTTCTCCTGGGAGAATGGGAAACAGCGGCTTTCCGAATTTACCTGGAGTGACAGTAACCCTCTCATTCAGTAAAAACACATGTATATTTTGTCATATACTTAACCACAATCAAAGCAACTTCTAAAGGCCTGGCAAGATCTATAGACTATAAAAACAAGCCATGTAAAGAATGAAGGCCCCACATTGCTATYCAAAGTCTTTCAACAGCTAGTTACCAACACTGTTGAAAAATGGAGTCCTAATCTAATTTGAATTTGTTTAGCTCTATTTTCCAGGCACTAGATCTCATTGAACCTTCTTCGGTTAGATTAAACAAATGTCTTATGTACCAGAAATCTTTTTTATGTAGACAGGCATATAACAAAAATCACAAATGTCTCGTAACTTTCTCTTCAAAAAAGAAAACAGATTGTTCCTGATTTCAATAAGATAGTTTCCAGATCCCATTTTATTTCTGCTTCCCCAAACACCTGATCTGGCCACCAAAGCTTATTCTCATCACTCCGCTCTGACGTTATAACGAAGCCCATGTGTTTTGTTAGCTACCACAGTGAACGAGCTTCACTTCTTGTGATGCAGGCTGTTTATCATGACTTGCAGGTCGTAATAAAGCACTCCAGTGTACTGACGGACACTGAAAACCCAATAGTGAAGGGCTATCAGGATGGTCAGGGGCCTCCAGCATGTAACCTATGAGGAGAAGCTGAGGAAACAGAGACTGATGAGTCCAGTGAAAAGAAGGCAAAGGGGGAAGTCTAAGAGCAGCCTGAATTATTTGCACAGGAGTTATAAAGACCATGAGCCAGGCTTTTCTCAGTACTGTTAGATGGTAGTAAAAGAACTCAAYGGCCACGAAAGCTGACTTGGAGGCCCAGGCTTTTTACCAGGAGGGCACTGCAGCACTGCAGGAAGATGCCCGCAGAAGCTCTGCAATCTCCAGCCCTCCAGGTTTTCAAAATTCAGCTAAACAAAGCCAGCACAGTAGCTCTACTGCTGGTGATAGTCCTACCTGACCTCTAGAGGTCCATTCTAATCAGTATTTCCATAATTCTCCTCTCCTAAGTGCTGCAGTCTTTGTTTCTTTTAGTTAGTTAAAATGCATATTTTTCAAAAGAATCTACTTTAGCAAGTGGGATTGTATAAATATATATCCAAATTCATTCCAGTAGAATGGATGTTAGCTCTACTAGAATTAATATTTCCTCTAGATAACTGATAAAAATACTGAAAAATAACTAAGAATAAATTCCTGCAGAAATCTACTAGGAAAATCTTTTGGGGATAACAATTTTCCCCAATTACAATCTTTTGAGATCTGTTAGCTAGTTTTTATTTCATTTAACGCTGTAATGATTTTGGATAGTGTTATTTTTAAACAGATTGTCATGCACCACAGAAGGCTAATTATATTCCTCAACAATTATCTTTATCAAACTAGCTTTCTATCATCAAAAACATTAACCATTTGTTTTAAAACTTTTTTTTCTTGGAACCATATTGACTGACATGAATTATAATGCTGTATTTTCATTCTCTATAGAATACAATGTTCTGATTTTTCTTTCCTAAGGTCATTCAATATATGAGTGTATATTTATCCACTTAAAGCATCTGTATGACATTTGCTATATTTTACAGTGTTCCAAAATATATTTTAGAACATTTAAAAAATCTGCTTATCCAGTTACTGTAATAGTCTTGCATGAGAGTTAACTATTTCCATACATTCAGCATTAACAGATGATGGTTAGTATTTGAATACTGGAGAAGTTACAACTATTTTCTTTATTTTCTTTTCTGAGATACAAAAATATAATCTTATTTAATTCTGTCTTTAAAAGAGAAATATTTATTGCCTCTTCCACAGTTTAACTTCTAATGTCATCACAGGACCGATTCTACTGAAAAGATATAATAGCTTTCTTTTCAGTGCTATTCATTTAGGATGATTCCTAATAATAAACTGCTATTTCTAGTGTATTWAGTGTCTAACAGAACACTTAATTAAGGTACATACTTTAAGTGAGAAAAAGTTTGCACCTCTAATCAAAAAAAAAAAAGCCATTCTGAAGAATCTTCACATTAAATTAGAATGAGCTTCATAAACCAGATTGAAGTAAAAATCTTTAAAAGTTTATCCCAGAGAGATTATTTAACTGTTAAAAGCAAAGCAAGATCTCAAAAAGCAAGATCTGTGCTTTGGCTAAACAGACTAACAAAACCATTTCCTTGAAAGACAAAGTTCGAGATAAAACATCTTTTGGCCATTATTAACAAATGTTTCATGAAAAGGAAAGAGCAATACAATTGTAATTTCCAGATACAGTATCTGTTTGAAGAGATAGGATTTTGCCATGTATGCACACATCAAAATTTACATCCATATATCATTTTAAAGTGCCACAGTTAAATAATTAAATCAAAAAGCACTCCCAAGTCTTATTCTTCTGAGTTAATCTGAATGTGCAGAAAGCATTAACTAATCCTGCAATGCACTTGTTGCTACTTATTTACTTAAAAGTTGAAGAGTAAGCGCACACAGTGGTAGGCATCTATGAATATGTAGAATTGTAAATGCACGACAGCAGGATTGTGAGACTTTCATGCTTTGATTATCAATTTTAATCATAAATGGTGTAAATTCCTTCTAAGAGAAAAACAAATGAAGTAGGTCAATGTATTTATGAACTTTAGCAACTAGCAATTGAATGAGAAGATACTTTCTTGCCCAATGCACACAGAGTATTTTATTAATTATTTAGTTGTTTGTACATTCAATTCCCAGTGGCTGAACACATTCTGGATCCAAATTCTGCATTCATGTTTATGTACTATTGGGATTTTACCTGGAAACATATAAGCAAAGACTTGAGGCTAAAACCATTATAAGCAAAATATACACAGGTAGAATTAAAGTCTATAAACAGTAACCTCTTTTAGACTTCATAAAGTTGTAAGTCACGTTATATATCATACTGAGGCTGTTTTGGATCTCTGTAAGGAGATTCGAAAAGTCAAAGCATCTACATCCAAATTGTGTTTTGCACTGAAAGGCAAAAAAAGCAGGGGTTGAGAATGGGGTGGGAATACTTCTTTTATGTATTTCAAAAAGCTTGAGTTTATAGATTATTTTTTTTCTATATATTAAAGAGCTGCAGTAGTCTGTCACACATATATTGTGATATAATGCAATTCATATCTATTAATCCTGAAAGTCAGATGGCCAGATTAAAATCTGGCGTAAATCACTGTAACTTCACTGAGCTCAGTAAGTGGGTGAAGTTTGACTGAGTGAATTTAATTAATAAATGAATTTAATACTACCTTTATTTAAATGGATCATTTTTGTTCCAATCAAAAGGAAAAGTCATCTCAAGGAACAGATGCATTTGGCTCTTTCTGTTTGCAGTCAAAGCCTAGGAAAGCATTCAGGCACTCAGTTTCATCAGTTTCAATGGAACTTAAATATCTGCTGAAACAACTATATCTATTTCAGTACGAAGAAGAGATTTTAGTCTTCTGGATTTTCATCTCCTACTTCACTTGGGCTAAAAATTCTATTAAAACTTTTTACAAAACGACTGACAAACTATATTTAAAACATACACAAATACACATACAGATCATTCATCAAAATACTCATCTGTTCATGGCCTCTATTGCTGGTTCACAGATGGTTACTGGACTGTTAAATAACCGTTCTCTGCATTTTTATACTAAACCAGCAGAAGAAATATAAATTAATTTGGAGTATATTCTATATTTAATAATTGRGAATAAGAAGAAAGACAGTCATGAAAAAGTACAGCAAAGTAGAACAAAAAACGGACAGTTAGCTTTGCAGAGAGGTAGAGCAAGCTATTCCTCAAGAGAAACAAGCAAATGCCTATTAAAGAAATTCAGAACTGAAATGACAGAAAAGTGACGCAAAAGTACGAACGGGCAGAATTCAGCACAAGGCTCCTCTATTCCCACACACTTCACTAAGAAAAGAAAAATCACTTTCTCATTGACTACAGCAACAAGCAGCTCTTACAAGGTACCAAAAGCTTGAAAAATAAGCACTGGTGTTGAAGAATAGCAAAGAAGTGTGAACAGGGATTTCAAACAATAAAAGTGGAAATTCAAAGAAGTCCAGCAAAGGATTTCTAAGTCTAAGATTTCTACATCAATAAAAGGCACTGAAAAACCCTTGTCAAAACACAACATGAAACATTTTTTTTTTCCTTCTCTCTCCAAAAATCTCCTGAAATCAAACTGCATTAAAGTCTAGACAGAGAATTATGGGACCCAGTCATAAAAGAAATTGTTCATTTCAAAGCCTCCTTATATTTCCTCTTAGAAAAGCATATTAAATTGGTAGTGGTTGTAAAACTATAGCTAGTGTTACTTCTTCTAGAGGATCTGCCTATCTTCATTCTCAGAGTGGGTTGGTTTTTGATTATTTCTTTTTGAACATCCTGAGAGTTTGTCTCACACAGATATCACTTAACTGGGAAATTCTATGTTAACAGCCATTACTGAGCCACAATAAAGTAAAACTAATTCAAGTTACTAACATTTCTAATGGTCTAAATATTTAAAAATATAATAATCATTTTTCTATTTTTTCTTTGGCGAAAGAACACTAAATAGGCTGCTGCTTTTTTATTGTTGCAACTTTCAAAGTACTATTTCAAAAATATTAAACATCATTAATATARCTTGAGATTTAAACTCAGTAAAGACAGACATTAAAGAGTTGATTTCACCAAGGTGCAAATAYGTAAACTTTACACATTTTAAACYTGTTCTATTTAGCAGTAGCCACATRTTGATACGCTTTTGGAAAATCAGCATGATCCCAGGGATGTWGAAAAGGTYTCTCATCCTAATCAATGACCAGYCCTCTGCAGCATCATTTCTCACATTTGCAGCAGTAAAAGAAAGAAACTGTTTAGTGAATTTCCTGATCAACTGGATATGTGGTTTAACACTGGAGGACTGTGATACCAGACACTGATGTTTAGCAGAAGCTTGTAGTAGCTAGAAAACTGCTGGATAGTTCAGTATTTCATACATTTTCCTCTTTTTTTGTGGGGGGGGCCTCCTTGATTTTACTTGCCCTTATTCCTTAACGGAAATGATTCTATCCCAACTGATTCCACGAGAAACTTCAGGGGGTTTTAACAGAATCGATTTTTTTTTCTATCACTTAACTGCTCCAGTGTTACAGGTGTTAATTTCAAGATGAAAAACAAAGCACAAAATACCTAATCTGAAAGAACTCATTGGCAGGAGGGGGGAAATGAAAAGTGAAAAAAGATCTCTCTGGTCTGATTCCCCTGCTCAGGTGGAAGAGATGAAGTTTATTATTATTAAARCTGTTCCTGTCCTCTGTGACCCTTATTTTTACAGAAATACTGCTCATCCTTCTACATAGGTGCTTTTTCTCTTTGAAAAAGAAGAAATACTGGCTAAGAAATACCCAGTCAACACATGCTGTAAACCAAATGACCTCCTGTCCAGAAAAATAACAGCCTCGGCAAGGGATAGAATACTTAAGTACTGGTGGTTCACAAAGAACCTCTTAATGGAAGACGTATTTTGGAGCATTATACAATCAAAAGAACAACTAACTCTAAAACATATCTGTGGATATTAATTCACCAGTGGGGTTTTATTTATTCAATATTAGAGAACAACCAACAAAAATCTTTCCCAAAACAATAGGTTAACAATCCCCTTTAAGAGCATATTATATTTCCTTTTTTCGTGTGTAATGTTCACAAATCTGTTGAGATCTGTGCACATGCAACGGCAATAGGATGTAAACATTTCCTTAATGATCCTGCAACTTATAACAAGCAAAGCAAACAACCAAACATCAGCACCTTCCCCTGTTGGGATTCAGCATTTACTTTACAGCTCTACAGATAGCCAGAGTCTGGTCCCTTAAGGTTCAAAGACTTGAGATCAAATTAATAGGTAACACTGTTATTGCAAGTAGATGTTACTACACAGGAGACCTGTTAATTGCATCATACAATGTAAGGAAATACTCATGTGCAAGGAATACTTATACAATACTTATGTGTAAGAAAATACTTATGTACACTGGTGCTGCAAGCAAACCCTACCCAAAGAGGTTCCTCAAATAACACTCGCATAAGACATGCATAATTCTTGCATGTTCCACATCTCGTCTTTCAGTGGTCTCGTTGGACAATTCAAGGCTCATATGAAGGAAAAGGTGTTCTAAAGAAATAAGCATTTCCTCCACCTACAACACCACTGCACAAAGCTTCTACTAATAGTAATGCTTCAAGCACTTACGCAGCACATCACCGTAAAAATATAAATAAATTTAGCGTTGCACACAGTATTTGAAACTTTCTATAGTATTTTAGATTTGTGTTAATGATATGAGCCATCCCCAAAGCAGGCCGGCCTGTAAAATTCACTTACAATGTAGTGCTACTTTACTAATTCGTCTCTCTTCTGTGTAACTAGCACGTATGAACGTACACGCACAATCTATTTATACACAGGTTAGTTAAAGATAAAATGTAAAATAATAAAAAAGTAGAATTACTTTTCTGTTGTGTCCTACAGCCCTGAAGTTTACAATACATTATGGACATTTTCACTGGTCTTATGTATAAGGCACATAAATTACTGTTCAAATAAGGTAACATCCCAGCACACAAAACAGGAAAAAAAATGAATACTCTCATGATGAAATGGTAATGTTCTCACTTTCCTGTGTAGAAATGATTTTAAACTACCTTAACTATTGGCTATAAGTGAATATAGCAACCTAGATCCTAAAGAAGCACAAGATTTTTAGGAGAAGAGAGTCTAGAACACAAAAGCTCTACTGTAACACTATTTAACAGATCTCCAGCAGGCTTTAATTACAGGTTATAATTTAAAAGACTGTCTTCTAAAAAGGCTCACCATCACAGGATCAAGCTGCTCATGTCAGTGCCAATACAATTGATTTTTCTACCTGGATACTAGGGATATTTCATCCACTACTGCAGCATCTTAGAAGTGAAAGAAATTGTATCAATATTTCTAACCCAAGTTAGACACAACTGCTTTTTTATCTATTCATCTCCTAAGGTTCACCTTGCATAAAAAACATCTAGGGCAAAAAAAGGACAAAAGCTGCCAGATGACACAGAAATATTAGCCAGACAGGGAAGAAGTATCTTTGAAAAGGATTGGGAAGTGAGAACTCAGCTAATATAGATCAAATTAGCAGATTCAGTGATTTTATTTTCTAAAATCTAATAATGCAGTATTAACCGCTCAGAGAAATGGGAGGCCTTTCCTACCACTCAGCCTATTGCAGTGACAGCATTGGAAGCAACAGTTTGAGTGACCTCAAAAAGGTGCCAAAATACTATCGAAAACATGTCTCAAACCCTAGAGTGGGGAGAGAGGAGATGCCAAAGGAGAATTTCATTGTCTTTCAGTCCACAGCATTCATTTTAAGCAGGATATGAGACTGAAGTCCACATAAATCCTGCCTCATCTCAAATGGTTAGCAGACTCAAAATCATTTTAGAAATGCATTATAGTTGATGAATGGAGAGAGAAGCAAATAATCTTGTAGAAGTGCCTATATTTCTCCATTTACTAGCCTGTAGATACTAGGAGTCAGTTAAGTGCCTAAAATGAGACAGCAGGTAACACCTGCCTCCTGTGATGATGAACTTCACAGACGTATACTCTCTGCAAACTGTGTCATTAGAAAGGGGGGACTGCATGAAAGAAAAATGAGGACTCTGTAACCGATGTTGCCCTTAAATACTGTAACGCTGAGATATTTTGAGATGTTTGGTGAGTCAATTTAGACTTTTCACAGGTAAACTCTAGTGATCTGTTGTTCTTGATTTTGAAGTGGCCAGCAGGAGCACCTCAGGCCTGAGAAATGCAGCTCCTAAGGGAATAGATCTGCACTTTGACTAATAAGGGGCCACAAGAAGCTACAAAGTCATGAATTTTCATATTAAACAGCTAGATAAAACTCAAGCGTAACTCAGTATGGCAATTCTTATCTTCTATAATGCAAAGTCACTAGTCTCAAATTGGGCATCCAATTTTAATTCTTATGACTCCTTAGTTCATCTCCCCACTGTAAATTAGAATAGCAATATGCTAACATCTCACTGCAGTGTGGGTAGGGTAATTCATTAGTATGTGTGTAAGCACAGTGATTAGCAACACAGGATAGCTGACAGGTAAATCAGGACTTCTGACCTCAAAGTCTGTTCAGAATAGTGGAAGCAAATAAGAGAGGGGACAATATCTTGAACAGCAAAATTATAAGTAGAATCTCACTAAGTGACCACCAAGCATTCTGTTCACTGAAAGATTACAAGCCCCTTAGAAAAGAAAAAACATGTTAACATGCAATTTAGACTGTATGATATTACATACATATTAGGGAGATAAATTAAGATTTCCTAGGAAAAATAAATTCTGAATTAATTTCCTAATTCCAAATATTTGACTTTTCAACCTTAATTTTCCTTTGATATTTTTTGTACATAGAAATTACTACTAGAAACAGATAATCTGAAATCAGTCTTATTTGCTTTAACAGAGCTGAGATTTTATTCATCCTGTCGATTTTCAACCTCTAACATAATTTCCAGAAGATGCTAAAACTTCTTTAGTGAGATAATAAGGTGATAAGTACCTCAGACAAAATCATGGCTCCATGCAACTTGCTGCACTGCTCATATGCCAATACAATAGTGAAACGTCATACATGGTAGACAGCGAGTCTACTTCCTTTCCGAATGAGGAGGTAGGTTCACAGACTAGTATAGACAAAAGTGTATACGTCATCCTATATTGTAAATATGAAAAAAAAATATAAAAGATACTTGCTATACAGCTAATATCCCTTGGAAAGCGGCAGAAAGCCAATTTAGAAGGATGAAAATTAGAATGGATGAATACAGTGTGTACATGTTCCCACATGTCTGTGAAGGAACATAGAGACTTCTATTTACACTAAAAATTAAAAGCAATACAAATTGGTGCAAGAATGTGCCTCAATTAAAAGCAGTGCAAATTCATTCAAATTGCATACTGTTCAAGCTTACTCACAACTTTTTTAAACTAAAGTTCTTGAAAAAGCTAACTAAATATGCAATAATTTTTCATTCAAAATAGACAACCCACTATTTTCCTCACGCTATTGATAAGTTTTTCAGCTATTTCCTAATCCATCACTTCCTATCAGCAGGAGAGAGAAAACCACAAAAATTCTAATTACTACCATGATCACTAGTTTTGTAGCTATTCCAAAATATTTATCTATTTTTACTTTCCAGTAAAATGCTATAAACATTGGCAATGGAACATAACTGGTAGATTCATTAAGAAATCTGTGAAGTTATAAAGTTTAGAGAAAGCCTTTTGACTATCCTACAGTGCTTATTGTGAGATCAGTGTTGTTTTATTTCAACTCAACAGTAGTTTCATTTTCCACAGATCCACTTGTATGTCAAAAATACCTCATCTGTCTTCACAATGAACTAATTAAAACTAGGGAAGACTTACTACAGTGCACACTGAAGCATTCTCAATATTGTTGATGAGACTCAACTATATTAAGTATAACTGAGGATACTAAAAATCTAGTGAGAATGGACCTTAAGGACTAGATTTAAAGGTATTTAAGCACTGGACTCCTCCTCCTGAAAACAACAGTACTCTAACTACCTTTCTACATTCAGGTCTTCCTGATTATACTGAACGTTTCTCCTTCCTGCATTTGGAAACACAGCAGACATGAATGCACATTTGCAATCTGTTTTCTGATAGCAATGAGAATATATTGGATTCTTTTTCTCTGTGAAAGCCAATTTCATTTTTGACTATGTGTTTCAGCAGACTACATCTACTGCAAGATAGGAAATGTTAGAAAGAGACCTAATTAACTGCAGTATCTTGAGATCTGAATTGTACATTTAGGAACCTCATGAAGTTCAACAAAGGCAGGGTCCTGCACCTAGGGAGGAATAACCCTATGCACCAGGACAGCCTAGGGGCTCACCTGCTGGAAAGCAGCTCTGCGTAGAAGGACCTGGGAGTTTTGGTGGGCAGCAAGTTAACCATGAACCAGCAATGTGTCCTTGTAGCCAAGAAGGCCCATGGTATCCTCGGGTGCATTCCAAAGAGTGTTGCCAGAAGGTCGAGGGAGGTGATCCTGTCCCTTTACTCAGATGTAGTGAGTGGAGTACTCAGCTCCACACCTGGAGTACTGCATCCTGTTCTAGGCTCCGCAGTAGAAGAGAGACATGGAACTACTGGAGAGAGTCCAGCACAGGGACTCTCAATGATGATCAGAGGACTGGAGTATCTCCCCTATCTCCCCTATGAGGAAAGGCTGCAAGAGCTGGGCCTGTTTAACCTGGAGAAGACTGAGAGGGATTCTTATCAATGTCTGCAAATACCTCAAGGGAGGCTGTCAAGGGGATGCAGTCAGACTCTTTTCAGTGGTGCCAAGCAACAGGACAAGAGGCAATGGGCACAAACCAAAACACAGGAAGTTCCACCTGAATATGAGGAAGAACTTCTTTACTGAGAGTGACAGAACACTGGAAYAGGTTACTCGGAGAGGTTGTGGAGTCTCCTTTTCTGGAGGTACTCAAAACCTGCCTGGACACAATCCTGTCTAACATGCTCCAGGTGACCCTGCTTGAGTAGAGGGGTTGGACTCAACCATTCTGTCATTCTGTGATTCTATGAAAGTACAAGTTTATTTCATATTAGCCACCATTGGGATGCACATAAAACACACGCATACTTTTCTACTAAATGTCCCATCGTACTTTCTACTGATAATTCACTGCAGGCACCAAATTGAACTGGAGGGGAAGGAAGGGGGGGGAGCCTAGTGTGAAACTCAGCTATTTTTACTCCATTAACATAAGAGCAATTATTCCTAGTTTTCAACACTACAGTCAACAATTCTCCAAAAGTCTTAATTGAATTACATTTCTATGAGATGCAGAATCTAGCAAATGCATACCACTTACTAATTATTACAATGTTTTCCCTGATGCTGTTATACTAGCTGTTTGCACAAAGGCAAAGCAAGCAGAAAATAAGCCACCTGTACAGCGTTATTCTCCTAACAGTACCAGAAATAGACACTTGAAGTGTGGGTGAATGAAGTGCGAACCATATGGGACGTTGCACAGATTTGAATTGGGGACTCTCGTTCTTCAAAAGGAGCGAAGTCAAGGCGTGTTCCATATGTAACATTCTTTTTCTTTAGAAGTTTGAACATTGGCTACAGCTACCAATAGTTCACCTTCTGCCAGGTGAGACAGCAGTAGCTCATTTTGCAGGCATCAGATAAAGCAGGTACACAGACCATTGTTAATTATGCATCGATAAAGATGGAAACTCAGCAGAAAATGGCCAATATGGACAAATATGACTTTAAAGAGAGAAACAACAGAATGCCATCTGTTCTCATTCTTTGAACAATGTAGCTATATAAAGACAAGCAATAATCTAATGAATAGATAAAAATACTAAGTTATAAATATGTTTTAAGATGCCTACTCATGTCTAATCACGATTCTTCATTTTTTTTAATGAACTCTATGCAAATATTTAAAAAGTACTGCAGACCTGTACTGGATTTATAATTCAAGTGAGATAAGGAGCCCAAACAATAGTCCTTTTTCACATATAGCCTTTTCTGTTTTATAAGACAGACAAATCTTATTAGGTGCAGCTGGCATATGGGTTACTTGCCAAATTCATTCTATCATCTGCACAAAGAATTCCGCACATTGTAACACAGGAGAGTGTTCTGCAAGAGTGAGGTAAAAAAACAAGATACAAACTGACCTGGCTGTGTTGTGGAGCTCATCGCTGTTGATAGAATGATAGGTTGCTGACAGTGCAAAGCCAAATCTTGGCAGAAGTTGTTCAGACTTTGAGGGTCTGCCTGAAGTGGGGTGAATCTAAACACAATAAAAAAGAAAAAGCACCTTAGAGATATATATTAATAATATACTGGTTTTTCAATGACGACAAATGTGACAATTACGTTAAAAAAAAAAAGAACATTTGAAACTTTTCTCGGACTAGAAGTTTCTTCTGCCATGTAAATTTCCTCTCTAAAACTGTAGAGGTGGCAATCATCAAAAAGAAGACTAATGCTAAAAATCTTCAAACCTCAGGACAGTCTAGATTCAGATACAAACTTGCATTGTAGCACACCTGTAGTCACAAAATGATCTTATAAAGTAAAAAGGATTGGTCATTTCTCTTTCTATGAAGATCAGAGAGTATATGACCTGTAGAGTTTGAAAGCCTTGAGGAGGAAATAGATAGATTATATTCTTATGGCTAAGCAGTGGCCAATTCACAGTTTTACTCTTAACTGTAGACATTTGTAGTTAGCACTGAAATGTGAATATGCAAAAACAGATTTGCATTCAGAAGCCTCTCTGGAAAAAGTACTTTCTAATCTCCRATGTTTACATTGCTTATAACACAACTTGTTGAAATAATTAGCATAGCTGAATGGATCTCCCACTACTAGCTAATGACATTTCTGACACTGCCAAGAAAGYTCCTAATAGTGTGGGCTGCTTGAGAGTAAGACAAGGAAATTTCTGTAATTTGGCTGAACTTTTCTCACAGTCCTGTGGCATACTTCGTTCAATGAAGAAGCAAAAGAGGCAATGCTTCTCTAATACTTACATATGCTCTAAGTTTAAMGTTGCAGAGAAAAGAGGCTTTCAGCAGACTAAAATATATTTCCACTCAAGCATGATATAAACAGAAAAATGGGGGAAAAGGTTATAGTGCATTACAATACTTTTAAACTGTAACTATCCTATTCAGCCACTGCTCCTGAAGGATCTAAGTAATCARAGATATTTTTAGCACTGAATATTTTAGCAGCTTTTGTCATGAGTTTTTTAAACCACCAACTGTACATTTGGYTTCAGGTTGAGTTTGGCCAAATTTCAGACAGTAAATTACATTTTAACTAAGTATAATTATTATAAAGTCTCATTATCATTTGAGGAATGTAAATCACTTTTTTAATAAGTAACTTCTGCTTGTATGTGCACTAAATTAGCTTGCTCAGATAGGCCTGATCTTTGGATACATCCAATATTCCAGCAGATAGCATCTGTAAAAAACACGATTCATGCYACTTTGTGCAGATCCTACATATTTTTCCTTGCTTATCTCATGAATTAAGTTCTATCACTTTTTTAAAAGGAACCACTATTAAACTGAAAAGACTCAATTAACTAATCTAATCCAAAACCTCTGTTTGCACACATCTTTACCTTAACTGACACAGGTGAGTTACATCCACATACAGCTCCAAGAAATTTCTTGTATATAAATACAAGAAATGAACACTTCAGGCTAGTAGAGTTAACATTTAATTTCATAAARCTCATTATTACACTAGCAACTGCATTGACAATGAAGAATATTTCCAGGGAATCCAACTTCCATTCATTCAATGTCCAGCCTCAGAGATCTAACTATGCAGTATCCCATAGAAAGGGAAGAGAAAGTGAAGGATATTAATGCTTAACTATGGACTTTACTAGAATTAATTTTCAGCAGAGATTTAGAATTGAACAGAATAGAAAGGTCTAGGTGTTAGGATTTGACTGCATTCTAATAAAAACACTTTTCTGATCACTGTATGTAGAACTATTATTTTATCTAACCTCACTTCATGTAGACCCACCCACTTACTAGATATTCTGAGCTAGTATAACCAGAGAGCATGCAGTCAACTGAGACTGCAGGATCAAATRGCTAGGGAGTAGCTTTCATTGCATGTAAATAAACCTCTACTTTCTCCCCAATGAAAATACTTGTAATGTAATTTGGGATTGTTAAATTATTAATGCTGATTTTTCTGTTGAGATCTAGAGAGATCGTTAAATATGTTTGGCATACATCTGTTAGTGCAAATACCCGACCTTTCACACTCCATCAATAAAATAGCCCTACCTATCCTAAGCTACAGGGTTATGAATACCAGTTTTGCTGACARTCTTTAGATAGAAGTTTCTTCATAGCTCTTTCATGCTCTATCTTCAACAGCAAGGAAGACTTACCCTCAACAGAGGAAGGTCAGGTTAGGGAACACTTAAACAAACTGGACACATAYGAGTCCATTGGCTCTGACAGGATGCACCCATGAGTGCTGAGGGAACTCACCAATGTCATTACAAGGTGACTCTTGATTACTTTTGAAAGCTAATGGTGACTGCGGGAGGTTCCTGAGGACTGGAAGAACACAAGTGTCACTCCTATCTTCAAGAAGCAGAAGAAGCAGGATCCGGGGAACTATAAGCCAGTCAGCCTCACCTCTATCCCTAGGAAAGTGATGGAGCAACTGATTTTGGAAACCACTTCTGAACACATGGAGGACAAAAGCGTGATTGAGAGCAGTCARCATAGATTTATGAAGGAGGAGTCATGCTTAAACAACGTAATAGCRCTCTGGGATGGGATGACTGGCTTGGTGGACGAGGAGACAGGAACGAATGTTTATGCTTGCCTTTAGTAAGGTTTCCAACACTTTCTCCCATAACTTCCTCATCAACAAACTGATGAACAGACTAGATAGGTGGACTGAAAACTGGCTGAACTGTCAAGCTCAAAGATCAGCAGCACAAAGTCCAGCTGGACTGAGGACTGGCTCAGTCATTAGCAGAGTACCTGAGGGGTTAATACAGGAGTCAAAACTGTCCAACATCTTCCTTAATGACCTGGGACAGAGTTCACCCTCAGCAAGTCTGCAGATGATGCAGAAGAAAGGTTGCTGATACACCAGATGGTTGCACTGCCATTCACAGGGACCTCAACAGGYTGGAGAAATGGGCCAACAGAAGTCTCAAGAATTTCAAAAAAAAAAGGCAATTCGCAGTCCTGCAACCTGGAGAGGAAAAATCCTATGCACCAGTACATGCTGCAGRCTGACTGGTGGGGTTCCCATGGACAACAAGTTGAATGTAAAGCCAGCACTCTGCCCTTGCAAAGGCAGCCAACAGCCTCCTAAGCTACTTAAGGCAGAACACTGCCAGTGAGTTGAGGGAAGTAATCCTTCTCTACTCAACACTGGTAAGACCACATTTGGAGTGCTATGTCTAGCTCTTGGGTCCCCAGTACAAGAGAAACATGGATATACCGAGCAAGTCYAGCCAAGGGCCACAAAGATGATCAAGGGACTGCAGCATCTGTCATACAAAAAGAAGCTGAGAGAGCTGCAATTGTTTGCCMTCAAGGAAAGAAAGCTCAGGAGATCTTATCAGTGTGTATAAATACCTGATGGGAAGGTATAAATAAGATAGAGTCRGGCTCTTCTGAGTGGTTGCAAAAACTGAAACAGACAAATTCCATTAACAGAAGAGGAAAAAAGAAAAAGTCCACACACACACACACTTTTACCATGAGGKCAATCAAACACTGGAACAAGTTGCCCAGAGAGGTTGTGGAATTTCCATCTTTGGAGATTCCCAAAACCAGTCCTGAGCAACCTGCTCTAGCTGACTCTGTCTCAAGCAGGGGAGCTGTACTTGATGATCTCCAGAATGCCATCCAACCCCAACTATTTTATGWTTTTGTGATGTGAAAAGGGAAAGAAAACATGATTTCCAAGACCACCATAGACAGCACCGAACATTCACTGAAGTTAAACTTGCTGAGAATAGCTCTTGTATAATAAAGCATTCTGCAGAAAGATTTCTGTTCAGGCATTTTGTAGATTTAACTGCACTGGTAGTTTTATATTTTTATGAAGTGACAGTTTATGAAGTGACCTGATATTCTATTTCCATATATTTCTTGTACATGCAAACCTTTCATTAAGTAGAATGTTGTTGTGCAGGTTCAGTTTTAACAGCTCCTCGCAAATATGACACAAAGCTCATATTGTCAAAGCTCACATTCAGAACTATGAAATATTCCATATCATCAYATACAGCATAACATCATCTTTGAGTGTGACATTCTCACTCAAATACACTTCTAATGAAAAGAGGACATCCTTCATTTCTTTCCCTTTATCAAAGGAATGTCATATTGTAAATCAGACAGTATAAACTGCAGTGGCGCACACATTTTAACGTCAGCCCTAAACCAAAGGAAAAAGCAGAAGGCTGGCCATGGTAGATCAAAATTTTTATGTGAGGTACTGTAGTCCTTGGGAGATGCATTTGTACTCAATTTCTGTCACAAAAACAGTATATCGTTCCTGATCAGCCAAACCATGAGGATACTACGGTATCTGCACTCTGTAAGGCAATACACTTTACCTTGGCACCAAGGATAATAATTCATCCCCATTTTTTACCCAATTTATCAACTTGGTAGATTAAGATATAGCATAATATAAAGCGAATTAACTTCTATCTTCAGATCCATCACTRAAGGTGACACTGACTTACATTTGCTTACCCAGAAACAATGACTCCCTCTCTTTTATCTTCTAAGAAAATTCAGTAGTTCATGTGCTCCAACGACTCATGCAGCTTTGAAACTGCAACAGGAATGATATGAGGTGGAATTTAGATCTTCATGCCCAGTGGCTACCATAAAGCTTATGTTTCTCATGACTATAAATAGGTACAACATTTTCAAATAGAAATAGGAATTTCAAGTTAATGTTGTTCCTTTAAACTGTCAACTTCTTGCTCTGCTGTTCCCAAAACTGTACTCACTGACTACCTTTTTTTCTATCTTGTGCCTATACTGCAAAATTCCTTAGGGAATTTGGTTTCTGAAGTAGGATGCACTGAATACAAATTAACAGAATTCAGATGAAACAGATATTTCTACTTACATTTCCCACTTCCCCAAGATGAATTTTTTATGGGCACTTGTGAAATAGGCATATAGTTTTCAAAACTATGTCCTAGAGGTATCTTCCAGATTTCTCTCTTCTAGGAGGATTTTTTATCCAACTCTTAAATATCTCTATTTGTAAAGGTTTTCAGAAAATTGTTATGCAAAGATTCTGTATATAAAATATGCAACGATATACTTCGTCAAAGAGTAAACACAACAGGTTGGCACCCTTAATAATATATCCAGTAAGTACAGATTATCTGCTGCATATTTTATTTTAAAATAGCTTCCAACTGCTTACTGACAAAGTTGTCTTATATTTGAGATCAAAATGCTTTAGGCCATTCACCTCAAATGTGTCACAAGAAAGGAACTAGGGTCTAAAACAGACATCAGAATTAATATAAATCCTGTTGTCTGGCAAGAGCGGTAAATTACAGAAGAACTGAAAGTTCTTTTTCATTTTTTTTAAGACAGATCTCTGCAGGGCAGGAGCAGCAAGATGGTTAAAAAATAAATACTTCTTCCAAATGACTGGCATTTTACACAAAAATCTTGAATAGCTATCCATATTTAATTAAAATCAAAGGAAAACAAATTAGATTAAACTTGAGATCTTAAACAATGCAAGAAGCCAGATCACAGTGAACTTCTGCTAAGGTGAACTTAACTCATGTAAACAGAGAGCTCAAATCTAACCCTTCTAATTTTATGTGAAACTTCAAAATTTGATTGGAAAGTAAGCTGGCTAGGAAAAAGGAAAGAAGTAAGAGCATGTGTGTTAAATGCTGGTACGAATTTTAAGCAAGCTGGCCTTAAAAACATCAGTTGAACATCAGTTCAAAAAAAAAAWMWYMTYAWTAACTATATGCTCTTTTATTGCATTTCTATTATAATYGATTTACAAATGTAACACAAGAATAAGGTAGATTAAACATGATGTTATACAATGTAATGCTATCAGGCAGTGACCCTTATAGGCAAGCGTAGATTTACTAGTAGAATTATCAAACAGAAACTCCAGTCCAAAAGATATTTATGTTTCTCACCGCTTTCAGTGGGAGTTTGGGATTTCTATAGATCAGCAAAGCCTTCATTATCCAGCACACAGAGCAGTACCGAGTATTTTTACAATAAGGTATTCAAGCATCCGATTCTTAACTTACTTAAACTATTTCTGAAGTCAATAGAAATTTTGCAGTACAATATCTTCGCAGTTCTGTTATTAAAGAACCACTCTTGCAATGAGTTCACAGAATCACAGAATAGTTGAGGTTGGAAGGGACTTGTGAGGATCATCTAGTCCAACCCCCCTGCTCAAGCATGATCACCTAGAGCACATTGCACAGGATCACATCCAGGTGGGTTTTGAATACCTCCAGAAAAGGAGACTCCACAAACCTCTCCGAGTAACCTGTTCCAGTACTCTGTCACTCTCACAGTGAAGAAGTTCTTCCTCATATTCAGGTAGAACTTCCTGTGTTTTGGTTTGTGCCCTTTGCCTCTTGTCCTGTTGCTTGGCACCACTGAAAAAAGTCTGATCGCATCCCCTTGACAGCCTCCCTTCAGGTATTTGCAGACATTGATAAGATCCCCTCTCAGTCTTCTCTTCTCCAGGCTCAGCTCTYGCATATTTGTAGCCCTACGCTGGACTCTCTCCAGTAGCTCCATGTCTCTCTTGTACTGGGGAGCCCAGAACTGGACACAGGACTTGAGACGAGGCCTCACCAGGGCTGAGTAGAGGGGCAGGATCATCTCCCTCAACCTGCTGGCAAYACTCTTCYTAGCACACCCCAGGATACCATGGGCCTTCTTGGCTACAGGGACACATTGCTGGCTCATGGTTAACTTGTTCACCAAAACTCCCAGGTCCTTCTCCGCAGAGCTGCTTTCCAGCAAACCAGCCCCACTGTTCTGAACAGTGATACTGCTTTAATCTTTGACACGCAGTGCCTAACAGAAAAGGATGTCTTACAGAGTCTCTAAGGAAGCCTCAGTAAAACAAACACAAAAGTATACTGGGTAGTAGGAGATACAACAGTGTTGTGCAAAAAGGAGATTAGGTCAATACAGTCCTTTTGTTTCCCACTAGAGCATACAAACTGGATAGCATGGTGTTTCAATACAGTATCAGCTACATGACTGCAAAGACATCAATCCTTCCTCCTACCCTCTAAATGGGGCTGCTTCTGGATGCAGAAATTAAAGTCAAGAAATTCACAATCTTTGATTTGAAAAGCGTATTATATCCCTCATATGCAATACTTAGCAGTTTTTACCTCACAGATCTTGCAAGCAAACTACTCATGCAGTTGTAAGTGAGAAATCTCAGCCATCTTTCTGGTAAGACAAACTTTCCTTTCTGAAGCTCTCTTAAGCAAGCAAGAGAGTCATACACCCTTATGGTCAATCTCTTTTATATTCACCAACCACTACACTGTGCTGAAGCAAATAAACACATCCAAATAGCAAAGTGATGATGATGATGCTTTCAAAAATGAGTCTTAGGCCTCAATTATCAGGATTAAATAATATGCTTCGAAGCAGCTGTTTGGGTTTCTGCTATGCCAATTACAGTATATTGGCACAAGCTTCTGCTTGGTTTCAGAGTGAAGCCAACTGGAAATACGATCAAGCTGAAAACAGCCGTTTTCTTCTATGAAGGTTATTTTCAGCCTCATGAAGTCTTTGATCCAGTCACTATGCAGCTGCACAAAACTTCTGCTGCAAAAGTAACAGCCTAAGCTGTGCTGCCTGCCTTATCCACGTTAGCCCCCTGGTTGGGGAGCACACATCAAACTGTGCCCTGACACCCTGAATGCGAGGTGCAAGATTCATCCTGCACCAAGCACCAGCAGGCAGTACCCACGATCTCCCCAGAGTGGGGACTGGTCTGCATGAAGCTTTCTCAGCAAAGGGAGAGAGTATAAGGCAGGCCTCTTTCTGTCTACCTTTCCAAATTTTATTATTAATTATGCCAGGTTTTAATCAGCATAAGGAGACATAACGGACTTCTCATAGATTCTTCATAAGTCCTGGTGAAAACAAGGATGGAAATACTGAAAGTTAATGCTTTGCAATGCCTCGAGAGTAGCTGGCAAGGAAAGATATTGCTTTCAAATGGAAGAGATGGGGCCAGCAATGGACAAAATATCATCAGATACCTGAAGACATCCAGTATATAGGAGATTCCATTTAAATACAAGAAAAAAGTTTTTTTTTTTTCCTATGTGGGTGGTCAAACATTGGAAGAGGTTGAGATGTTGTGGAGTTTTTGTTCTTGGAGACATTCAAAGGCAACTGGACATCATCCTGATCAACCTGCACTAGCTGAGAAGGGAGGCTGGACTAGACAACCCTCAGAGGTTCTCTCCAGCCTCATTAACTCAATGATGAGCTCCAGGATTTACATGGAGCAACCCTTGTAGATCATTCTCAGGGAGAATTTGGAAGAGGCAAGACTTCACAAAATCAATGATTTATTGTCATTATCAATTACTATCAATATGAGTTATCCATGACTTAAAAAAAAGTCTTACAAGTTGAATGAAAGGAAACAACACTACTGAAACCAAAAGAACAGATTCTCACATATCTCAGCCTGCTGTGTCCAAGAACATCCATTTCTCTAAGACCACAAGAAATTACATGTAAACCATAATAAAGATGAACAACTAGTTACAGAAGAATACAGGAAAAAAGGACAGAAGTGAGGAAAATCATGGTCTGTTTATTCTGGGTATGCATACATGCAGAATAAATTAAAACCACTTCAACACACTCATGTTCTTAACAAACTGTCTTACACAAGAAAATAAAGGGGTGTGTGTGGAATTAAGTATTATCTTTCAGGTTGCAATATAAAACTTTTGCCATAGATTCAAGCAAATTAATGTAATTTAGAGCACTGGTACTAGAAACAATTTTTGTAAGGAAGAATAAATACACATGTAAATGGAGGCCTTATGAAATGGTCTGGCCGTCTAAGCCTGTGATATATAGTTCACAGTAATTCAGCTTCAGTTCATTTCCCTGTTCCCCATCTTCTTCTTAAACTGAAGTATGTTTCAGGTGCTATTGAATCTTACTGTACAATGTTGAAACTAACAAACAGCAATGGATACAGAATTTAAGTTAAAATGTATTTTTCCCCTATTTCTTTTTTTTTCCCTCTCTTTTCAAGTAAAGGGCAGCATAACAACTTGTTTATTATGTTTTAAACTGCATTTTACTGAGTTAGGCAGTACATGAATATTTCACAGCAAGGGTACTTTTTAATTAAAACACATCAGGATATAAAAGCTTCTTACAGATTGTAATTTTGGACTTAATATCATGTTTATTTAGACCAACAGAACAGATCTCATGAAACAACAGGAATTATTCACACCCCTGTGGGAGTCTATCTGTCTTAGCTAATCCAGATAGCTAGTCTCTTCCTATAAAGGAGAGAAAGCCTCTCAAGGGCATCTCAGACACCTGACCTCAGATCTGAATTGCCTCTGAACAAATCAGTCTCACTCTCTCTTCCCCAGCTCTCAAAGGAAGCATGAGGACATATGCTAGCTAAGTTAAAAAAAAGAAAAAAGAAGAAAAGCTTAGTGTATAAATATTCCCAAATGTTATAAAAATTTGATTTGGAAACACCAACATTAATTTGGAATCATTTCACTTAGATATGTTACAATAGTTTGAAGTCTTTTCTGTTTTTAAAACAAAAGGACTTTCTCTCCCTCACTGAAAGAGGTAACTTACCTATTTCCCCAATATACAATAACTAAACATTTTCATTTGATCAAAAAGATAAACAGCTGGGGTCATCATGTTACTAGCTTATGCGACACTAGCTCATCATCCTCGTATATAATCCCGTGATAAAGTACCTTGCTTTAGGGTGGGTGTGTTTTTTTGGTTTTTTTTTTCCTTTTCTGACTGATTAGCCCTTCTTTTCTGTTGCTTTTTAAGATTTGAACCATTTATACTTTCTATTTATCTTATTCTATTTATCTTATAAGGCATTTAAAATAGTGCTTGCTAAGTGTTTGCTAAACACTATACTTAGTGCTTGTCTTCAGTAAGACTAGGGTGAAATTACAGGTAAAAATCTTTCATGTTAGTTATGTTTTTATGTAGATATTAGCATAGATGATTAAATTCAATAGCACAGATAATCAAATTCGGCAAGACTTTATCTGTTTTTAGAGCTCAATGTGTTTCTGGAAGTTGTGCTTTGACATTTGGTTTGGACAAATCCAGAAAAACCTCAAGGTAAATCAAGAATGATATTCTACTTCTTCCCACGCCTTCCACATATTGCACAAAGCTGTTCATGCTTAGGTCAAAACCACTGTTGCTATATCAGTTATGACCTAGATGTCCCGGTCAGGAAACAAAACTTTTAGTAAGATATTCAGTACTCTAACTCTTATAACTCACCTCTAAAAGTGACACAAAGCTGTCTGACCTATGATGAAATGAAAGAGAGCTCTTATATTGTGTTTCAGTGGTCTTGAATTGGTTCATTCCTGCAGACTGCTGAACGCAGGTTTTAAAACATGAGCTTCTGAAATCTCAGCTGTTTCAGTGTCTCCCTGAAGACACAGTATTCAATTTTGGATACAGCCTAGTGACACCAGCATGTTGAAAAAGCTGTACAAGTGCAACTTTGTTTAGATTTAAACTTTTGTCCTGTTCTATACTTCAAATATTTCTGAGCCTGGGGAAGTCTAAGACACTTACAATACAAGATACATTTCTATAACCTTAGAGGAAAAAAAAGTGAAAGGATTCTGAATATTACAGCTTATCAGTCATGTAATATTTAAGCTAAGAAATGGGTACTTGAAATAAATGAAATCCACAGAACCTCAAATCCACTGGCAAGTCTGACCTCCACCAGACAGAAACTTTCCAGAAAATAAATCTTATGTAAGAGTAAGGCATGTAGAATACAGACTACTGTTCTTTATAGAATTCTTTATAGATTGAAAGTCCCGAGATTATAAAGCAAGAGAAGCATTTAAAATTGGGTAAAACGAAGACCAAGAACTTTGGTAATCATCTTCAGAAAGTGGCCGGCTATCTTCATTACTTAGCACATATAAGCCACAAGTGAGATCAAGATCATCTTGTATTTATACTAACAGAGTTTCTGCTGCAAAGAATTTGCAACCTTAATCAGCAAACCAGGTACAGGGGGACAAATGGCCTTAGAGACTCAAAGCACAATGTTCCCTAGCAAACAATATCTTTATTTTAAGAAAGGGGGGGGGTATAAAATGAAAAAGACTAATGTGGGAATCAAAGGAGGGGGGCTGTTGCTACATTACAGTCTTAGCAAGTTTAGTAGAAAATAGAAGTACTTTGTATGTGGAACTTCTGTCATAACTGTAATCCGTTACGCAACACGTTGTCCAATATCACTATGTCATGTGTTCAAAGTGACTGAGTCAACATTTTCCATTTAAATCTGTGCTGAAAAACTGGGTTTATCTGCCAGGCATCAAGAAAGATTTTTGTCATTTGTACCACCAGGAGTCCTTCAGATTTTTTTTCTTAATTAACAGCCAGGTATTTTTCTGTTCATTGAAAACAAATTTTCCTCAGGAAAAAATATAGTTGGTCAGAAATTATATCAGCCTAGTTTTAAGACATAAATCCATTATAAGAATCATTCTATTTGCTCTTAGTGAATTTATCTAAGTTTGGAAAGATATTAGCTTTTACATATATTAGGTTTCAATTATAGCTTCTCAATGTCCAGAAAGCTGTTACCACAATCTTTAATCATACAAGCAGCTCTTTGCATTGTTTGAAGAGTAATAAAAATTTTGTTGAGCTAGTATGACAAAATTAACCATTCAGTAAAGCTGATGAACTGAAACACATTTACACTGGATGTCCTTTAATGGTGCATTTATTTACAGTAGAATATAACTTCCTGTAAGACAAGTTTACAAGTTAAATCAAGGTTTGTTAGAGAATGCTTCAGCAAGAACTGAGTGACAGAAAAGTTTGATTAACACTTTGGCATTTTCAGTAGTGGAATACAAACCAAGAAAACACAGTCTTTCTGCATCAGGTAGCTAAAATAGGTCTCAGGTAAAGGCCTGAAGAAAATATTTCCACATAAAATTAGTTTTCTATGACTTTACCAATATCATTGGAAAAATATAATACATGTTTTATAATTTAGAAGTTGGTATTACAACAAATTCTTCATGCTGAAATTTCATGCGGGAACTTGGCAGCCACAATACAAAAGATTCATTGATATACCTTGTAGATGAATTCAACTCAAAGCAGAATTTAGCAGAAAGTTCTGTCCCCTGGTGCAAGAACACATCATCTTTTAACAACAGAACTAGGCGAAAATAATGGGAAAAGCAAACACAATATTTTTAAAGACCATGGAAAATAAGCCTTGTCCAAAGGAAGGGGAAAAAAATGACAAAGCTTGATTTCATTCCTTCATAAAGAGTGCAAGCTCAGCCAACAGATACCCACAAGTTCTGACCTTTACACAAACTTGTTTGCTCTCACTCACTGCCTGATGTTTGAAGGAGAAAATCTCCACCCAAGACATGCAAAATCAGCTCATTGATTTTCCCCATGAGATACAGCAGGTATATACATACTTGTACAAAATACTTGCATCAAGTCAATCACAAACTTTCACTTTTGTAAATCTCCGATACTTATATCAACTCAGGTATCAGTTCCAAGAAAAAAGGACAACAAAGCTGTTTGAAAAGTTGTATCTAGTAACAAGCTGGAGACTAATCTCCTTACTTAAGAAAATAAATTCTGTACCTACACTTCTGCATCTACTTCCACATATACCAAAAATAATGGACTTCTTAATAAGAAAGGAAACTGAGTCACTCGGTGATTATGATCACAMCTGTGGAAAGGTTTTTTTGCTGTTGTTGTTTTTGTTT
Source organism: Rhea americana (assembly GCF_003343005.1). Classification (NCBI taxonomy): domain Eukaryota; kingdom Metazoa; phylum Chordata; class Aves; order Rheiformes; family Rheidae; genus Rhea; species Rhea americana. The sequence continues at coordinate 342,370 of NW_028185173.1, forward strand.
TTGTTTTTTTTTTTCTATTACTTCATAGTCAATAATCTGAACATGGATGGGACAGACCACATCTGTGAAAAGAAATGCTAAATTTAGTTGGATATTATGGGCTCTTTAAAGAGACAATTTTTTGTTAAGGATACCAATTTACAGTTCTCAGATGTGAAAAAGGGTTTATTTTTATCCTARAGGAATGAACAGGTAGGCAGATGTCAGCCAGTCAAACGGAATCATGGAACTCATTTTACGCTTCAGTGCGATTGAATTCCACTTGCTGTTCCCTCTAAAAGAGGTAGATGAGTAGTCAAACGAAGGGGTTAGTCTTAAAAAAAAAAAAAAAGAAAGAAAGAAAGAAAGAAAAAGAGTATTCATTGTCCTTAAAAATGGTTAGTTTCTGTGGTACTTTACCTATGCTTCAACCAAATATAATGACATGAAGATTTTTCTTTATCATAAATATTAGATAATATTCTGATATTAATTACTGCATTGTAACTTTAAGAGGCCAATGAAATTTGAAACTGAAGGGGAAAATATGTCATCTTACCGTTTAAAAGTTTTTTCAGCTTGCAGGAGCAATTTTAAAATCAAACCATCAACTGTCAAACTAATGTAAGCAAAACTAATGTCAAACAAAATAGGATGTTTCTTAAGCCTCTGGGACTCAAATAGTAGTACACAGAGAGATAAGCAAAGGCACAGAGTTGGGGAGGAACACAATAAATGCTGGAGATAGAAACAGAACCCGATTTCTACCATATTTTTCTCCAAAGAAAATCTCTTATTATCTAACATTCAGCAAGACGGATGACCACTAATGTAAGAAAAAAATATCCAAAATTGGAGTTACAAACCCTAATTCCTTATACTGTTTTTCTTCATATTTTAATTTCAGTTGATTTTTAATGTAACCACAGAAACAGTGTTTGTAGGTACACTAGAAGAGTACTTCACTGCCTACAAGACATTAAATACAGAATTTAGCAGTCTGGCTTTGGAAAAAAATGGAGCTTTGCAATTGATAGAAATACAGTTTATACTTTTTTTAAAAACCACAGTTCATTTGCATCCATATGCAATTTTATTCTATCACTTAAAATCACCTGTCATTCAACCATAAGTCACTTTGGTAACCGCATTTCTATAGAAAAGGAGAATTTAATGAAAGCCTTCTCAGATTTTTTTCCACAAAGGCAGGAAGCATAAGGGAAAATAATTAAAATTATAGCGTTACATTTGGATTTACCGCCAAATCCTTGTAGAAACTAAATCCAGATGCACAAACAAGCACAGATTTTAGGTTGTTCTGCTGGYGGATTTCCAACAACCTGTCTACACCTCTGACAGCTCATACCGCTGCAGAGCTGCGGCGGCACAGCCTCCCACGGCAGAGGCGTAACTCCTGTTGTGCTGTGAGCACACCTACCATACTGCACATTTGACTAGAAACAAATTTCAATAGAAGCTTTATCTTTATGTTCAAGGATATTATGCATGCCATATTACATAGACTTAGTGAATAAACATCCCATTTCACTATTTTTCAGTATATCCAGGTTTGTAATGTAATCTTTTTTTTAACTTTAGTAGCACAGTAATAAAATCCCTCCTGACCTCAGGACATGTGAACAATCTCATGTTCACATTTTCCCAAAATAAACAAATAAAAGCCAACAAAAAAAACAGCTAAGACCTAACACAAAATTTTGAAGTAGAAGAGCAAATAATGTCCTACCTTACAAGAGAAAGCTTACCCTAAAAAGCCACAAATAAGAGAAAATTTCAAGAGAATACATTAATTGTAACTATTTATTAAATAATGAATTCCTAAATAATGAGAAATTTTAAATAAACGGCAAAGTTCRAGTCAAATAAAGAATACGCTCAGTTGAATGGCTATGCTGTAATTGGCAATAGGCAATTCAAGCTTGAAGTGAATAACTGCGGAAAAACTACACGGTCTTGCAGCAGTAAGAAGTTACTTTCCTCGTGAACATGAACATAAGCATCCCTAACTATAAGTCTCAGGCCAAAAGATCCTCCCAGTAACTCATTTCTACTTCTCCTCCCCTGGTCAGTGTAAACATTCATACAGCTCGACGGTAAACTGAATTATGTGACCATCTTTTTGTCTAATTAGTTTTCACCYGGATCAGACCCCGACTCAGCTCATTACAGAGCTGCACAACCACTTCTCCGAATAGGAAGCACGAAAGGAACTGTGGGCAGAAGACAAGCCATGTAGCTTTATGTAAAACCTCAGTATAAACACAAGCTGAAATACCATTCTAATATAAGCAATTCTATAATATGACCCCACCTAGTACGATTAGTCCTTACTGGACAGCAGGGGCAGATGGTACTGTTTTAAGAAAAGGGTATGATCAGAGTAATTCACTTGCTGGGTAGACAGAGTAAGCAGGAGAGTCCTTTCAATGATAAATTATTATCTGTTATAAACAAAACCGATAACATATTGGTTACGAGGTAGTTAATGAACTTCTTCAGTTTTGTAATACATAAATATTTTCTGACATCATTCAAGTTTTGGACAATAAAGAAAAAACAGTGCCTATTGCCTATCTCAAGGTTTCATTATCCATAGAACATTATGCAGAAGGATTATCCCCTTTTAAATGAAATTATTTTTGTCAAGGTAAGGGGCCCCCCAAAAAATCTAAGATCTTCACATACAGGCAAAATAAGCCAGTGTACAAGGACTCAGAAAAAGTTCTGCTTTTACTCTAATGATTAAGTGTGCTAGGAAAAAGTAACAGATACTGAGAACAAAATGTTTTTTCATGATGCACTTGATACAACAAAAACATTAGTAAGTTCAGAAACAAAAACAGTAGGATTTTACCGATTTTCCTGGTAAGAGGGAGACAAAAGACTATTCTTAGTGTCTGTACAAAAGCAGATGGAGTGATGATAGCAATCTTARAGGATGGTTCAGTATTGCCTAATGAAGGTTTGCTGCATCTATGTGTACTTTTAGATCCATTCAGCAAAAATAGCAAAAATAAAAAGTGTTAATGGCTTGACTTGCACACCAATATGCAATTCCAGACACTGTGTTGGGGGTGAGGTCCCCAGTTGGAAATCCAACCCACACACAGTGCCAACTCTGATCTGCAGTCTCTACTACTGATTACACAAAGGCAAAGTTACTACAGTAACATTTAAGAGAAAAGGGAATTAAGGGTGAATTAATTTACAGTACACCTTATTCACATCAAGCCAAGATTTCAGTGATACTACTCAAGCTCTTGATTTCCCACTGCAAAAATAAGAGGTCAGTGATACTACTCAAGCTCTTAATTTCCCACTGCAAAAATAAGAGGTGAGGAGGGGGCAAAGGAAAGACAATTCTTCTAATATTTTTAGAAGTCTGTGCTAGCAGATCATAAGCAACCCAAAACTTCCAGCTATGGGAGAAACCAGAACAGCAGTTGGCTGACAGCAAAAAGATAGCTTGCAATCTAGCTGCACACCTTCTCTAAATCAGCCCCATCCCACAGTGAAGCGGTGGGTGGGACCCAAAGGAACCAGTAGTGTCTCCTGTCTGCAAACCACTCGCAGAGCTCCTGCTGCCTAGGTTTTGTGTTTTAGACACATGAATACTTTGGTTCACAGACCATAACCTGACAAAGATTGACTGACAACCTCTCCTCCACCTAGATTTTGGTCTTGTGAGGAAAGCATGTCTTTATAGTTAAGTTTAGAAGCAGAAGAATGCAAGAATAGCACAGACAAAAAAATCCTTCAGCGCATGTGTCTGCTAGACATTTACCTTCCATTCGGAAAAGTATGTTGAGAGCTTGCAGAGAGCAAATTTATTCTCCTTCTGCTTTGCACAGACCTCTTGGAGGATTCTGTCTAGTTTAAGAAACATGCTTAGATTTTTGTTTTCTAGGTTAATGTGGACACTGTGTCACTCTATTCCCCCACTTTTGCTACAGCCAGCTCCCTCCCTCCATCCCCTCACATACATATTCAATATCCTAAAAAGAAATCTACAGTAATAAAACTCCCTCTTGTTCTGACACTGTTACCACTGAAAAGTGTTTTCCATATGTTGAATGAGTTAAATTTTACTATCAGTAATAGCTCAGGAAGCATCTTGTGGTTTAGTCGATTATCTGAAATACTAAATTTCTTAGGCCTATCATCACACCAAGTCAATATCTATTTAACATGGGGCATGGAAAAAGAATTCAAGTTTTCAAGGAAAATAAGAAAGCTATATATAGAGGTATGTGTATGCGTGCTTTTCTTTTAAAAAAAAGACGTGAAGGTTAGAGAGGATACTGTACTTTAGTCTTCAGCAACACATGTATATATTGTCCTCATATCATTTTCAGGTATTCAGTAGCAGCCCGTTTGTTTTGAAGCCAAAAATACTTCTAATACTATATTCAGTTTCCTACCTAAAAGCTGTTTTCAGATTAAAACACAACGAAAACTAACAAAATACAGCCAATATTGTGTTAACTATCTCTTCTCCTATAGCTTCATTTCCTCTCCAGTTCAACCACTGTAAAATTCTACTGGGTATTTGATCCTCAATCCTCTTAATTTATCCCATATCTCCTACTTACTCTCTTCTCATTTGCAAGATAATCTGATGCAATCACAGTCATCTTCCAACTCCAGTTCTTCTAAAAAGTCACTTAGAAGATCCCAATTTTTATTTAAGCAACTTACAGTTAGCTCTAATCTACTCCTTAGACTATTTATGAATTATTGATCCCAACTGCATAAACCTGATTCTGCTCTTGCTGCCATCAATTTCATTCCCTTAGAGCTGGTGATGAAAATTAGACCCAAAACTAAAGTGCTTTGGAAAATACCACTGAATAGATTTTACAGATATGGGCATGTCAGAAGCTTTAAGGTAAGACTAGAAGTTCTTATGTCAAAGATTCACTGTTCACAAGAGCAGAAATAATTACTGAATATTGCTTTCCACTGCCTGAAAGACTCTTTCATTCTAGTTTATGAAAGACTTGTAGGTAGTAAGAAACTGATTTAAACTTCATGTTGGCTCAGTTCTCAGTAACTTACACATTATTGACTTCACAATGCTGAATGTTATACAGTAAAACAGGGCTGAGATGACTTCACTAACAACATTGAAAATTTTATTACGTTGTATTTACATTATTTTTGTCCCATCTACGTATAGAAGAGTTTGCTTATTCTTTTCATAGAATCATAGAATTAGTAAGGTTGGAAGGGACCTCTGGAGATCATCTAGTCCAACCCCCCTGCTCAAGCACGGTCACCTAGAGCATGTTAGACAGGGTTGCATCCAGGAAGGGCCTTGAAGATCTCCAGAGAAGGAGACTCCACAACCTCTCTGGGCAACCTGGTCCAGGGCTCTGTCACACTCACAGGGAAGAAATTCCCCCTCACGTTCAGGTGGAACTTCCTGTGGTTCAATTTCTGCCCATTGCCTCTTGTCCTGTCACAGGGGACAACTGGAAAGAGTTTGTCCCTGTCCCCTTGACACCCTCCCTTCAGGTACTTACACACATTGATAAGATCCCCCCTCAGTCTTCTCTTCCCCAGGCTGAAGAGGCCCAGCTCTCGCAGCCGTTCCTCACAGGTCAGATGCTCCAGCCCTCTGATCATCTTTGTAGCTCTACGCTGGACTCTCTCCAGTAGCTCCGCATCTCTCTTGTACTGGAGAGCCCAGAACTGGACACAGTACTCGAGATGAGGCCTCASCAGGGCTGAGTAGAGGGGCAGGATCACCTCCCTCCACCTGCTGGCAACAGTCTTCCCAATGCACCCCAGGAGACCATTGGTTTTCTTGGCCACAAGGGCACATTGCTGGCTCATGGTCAACCTGTCATCCACCAGCACTCCCAGGTCCTACTAGTATCTTCTCCTCAAGAATTCACTTCTGGCCCTTTCTACCAAAGCATGTATCTTTTAATTGAGTTAAAGTAATTTTAATTGAAAACAGCACTAAAAGACCGTAGTCTTTCTCATGGCTTGCCTATATTCATACAATCTCGATCTCAAGAGGCAAAAATCAACACTTCTTTTTTTAAAAAAAAAAAAAAAAAAGCTAGCTCAAAATTAACAAATTGACAAGGTTCACTTACAGAAATTACTAAACCTGAACTACGGAGATGGTTCTTCAACACAATCGCATACTTGAAAATTGCAATATACCATTAGGAATATTTGAGGGAGTGTCTGCATGAATATGACTTACATGACTATGGCTTATTTCGATGTCTGAGCAACTTCCAGTGGCCACAATGAACACTCCAGAAGCCAGAACCACGCCTGCTGTTTTAAGAGCACAGTAGACTAGACAGACAGAGCTACTAACTCAGTGACTGAGATCAACTGTTCCAAAGTCTTTTTCCAATACCACTTCTTCCAGCAATCAAACTCACTCTGCCTTGCATTTCCACATCATTCTACTGGACACTGGATTTGTCCCATAGATTGCTTTAAGGTAGAACAGTAGACAGTAAGAATAACACTGTATCAAAAGCATAAACAGTGCAGCKACTCAAAATGAGTGAATGCACTCTGTTCTCTTGTTCAGACAGACTAAATCCATTATACCTTACTAGTTAACTACATTCTCCTTACAAGCATTACTCATCTGCAGCATAGTAAGTTAAACTCAAGCTATACATTTTTACATTACATTTTCCTTCTATACTTTCATTCTATGCTATCCCTGATGCCTACTGCATTATTTTAGCTCTTCAAAGGGGCTACCCTACTAATAACTGAAACAACTACTTTTTGGAAAGGGTCAGTGTGCTCATTACAGATTATTCTGTTCACAATCCTGTCATTTTATCTGCCTCTTGGGACTCATTAACTGCACTTATGCAAGTGTGAATACATTCACAATGCATATTCTCTGTAAAATTTAAAGCCCTGATCTAACAAGGGCAAACTTTTGTTCTATGTCACCCAAGTAACAATCAGTGAAACTAAATACGAACATGAAGTTAGGTACATACCTAACTCTTCACAGAATCAGATTAAAAAACTTACTCGGCGTTACCATGTAAAGAAAATTGCTAGACTCTTCTTCAGCTACAATACAAAATTTGACCTCCATTTTGCCCCTACATGCCTCTAAGAAGGAACAAAAATATAATCGCTGGCATACCTGTGTATATAATAAAAGGAAGAGCAAATATAATATCTGAAATGCACTGATTAGGAACACCAAAAAAGAAACTGATTTACTCTCCAAAAAAAATACCATGTTTACAGACAATTACATCCTGCTGGGAGCTTAAAAACAGTTTGTAAACTGACCATTACAAATAGCGTGTTTAGGCTAATAATACACAAGTGGAGAACCAGAGATTTCCATCAGAGCATTCCCTGTAAAAAAAATAAATATTTTACTTGATTGTTAGGGAAAATGTTCTGATAGATGTTGTGGGGATGGAAAGCAGTGACATGCTGGAAGAATCTGGTTGAAATGTCACATCTTAGTATAGGTGCTTAGCAGGAGAATTACTCTGGGATAACAGAATAACTCAGTAACTCTCTTGTACTCAGAGATGTTACCAGTTCAAGCTACCTCCTACCACTCAAATGTTCCCTCTTACACCTTAACTTGCCCTTCCACTCATCAGGCCGTACTCTCCAAGCACCCACTATTCCCACCAATCCTGTGTGATCAGCCTTCACTCTAACTTTACAGATTTCCTTACATCTTAATCCTTTTCTCTGACCCCATTATAGAGCCTCAGCAACTACTTTGCCACCTTTGTTTACACAACTTTACTGTTATCCACATCTATCAATTCAATTAATATTTAGGTATTTTCCTTCCTCCGATTAAGCTTCACCAGCTTTCTAAAATTCCTTTCTTTCCTAGCACACTCTCCTTCTAGATGATACAACTCACACTGACTGAGTCTCCTCATTGTTCACCCAGAACCAAGTTTAGCCTAGCTTTCCCTAATAGCTTGGATCAAGCTAACACTTCTCCTGGTTACCTACGTCAATTCCACTGATGTTAACAGGAATGAATCTGTTTATTCCTGTAATTTCTTTCCAAGTATCAGTCTACAACTTACTAATTTTAGTTGCTAACAATGTAACAGAGTTGGTCCTGTTTACACATACTCCCCAGCCTTCGATCCAAGTACTCCGATTTTATAAAATCCTTTCTTTTCCTAAACTGCCCATTGATGTCACCATATTCTGTGACCTGTCTTCCCTATGTGTTTTTTACAACTACATCACCTTCGCTGCCGCTGATACAAAAGTATGCCATAGAGTTCCTAAATCTTATGTAAGTCATATTCACCATGAAGCTTAAAGGAAAGATATAAAAGTAAACTGAAACTCACAAAATGCATCCAAGAGCTTTGCTATCCAGGTAACGTGTCATCACCGATTTCTTCAAAAGGTCTTTTTGGATTGAAAGCACAGGTTAAAAATTCTCAAGATGCACARTCTCTGCTCCTACTAACCAAAGAAGCTAGCCTTCCATCAAGATTTCTAGAGGAAATGTAGATGTATATTTAACCTCCCTATACTAAAAAAGAAAAATGCATTGGGTATGAGTTCAAAGAATAGTACTAGAATCAAGCTGAGTGGAAGATGTCAAAAACTACTGGCAGGCAGATACAGTACTGCTTTTACAGATCATTGAAGCCTAGTATCTGTCATAGATACTTTGAAAAGTTCTAGCCCTTGGTTTCAGTTGGACTACTTGGGTATATAATGTTTTGCAAGACAAAGGTCTAGATTATGAAATTGGAATTTGAAGTGAACAGACTTCAAAGTATAAAAATAGSTTTAACAGACATACACATTTCTGATAAAATAAACTTCCTGCATGGATTTAAACATTTCAATATTGCTTCCAAGACTCAAGAAATTTGTTTTTTGGTGCTTGTTCTGTGCATTTTATATTCCATTTGCTGGTGCTGGGTGCGTGACACCTTTCCCTATATATTAGTTAGCATTTACAATAAATGTGAAAATAAATGAAAAATAAATGGTACAAACAAAAAATCAAGCTACAGAAAAACGCAACTAAAAGATTTCCCATTATCAGTGATATCAATGTAAGTTGTCTTTTTAGAGTTGTTTAATAATACACTACTGCTACAAATGTTGGATGACACATTACATGCCACATAATCCTGAGCAAGATTTCTTGAGACTCTCAGAGAAAATGCCCATAAACTGAAGCAAAAAAAGAAAAAAAAACTATCTTAAAGAAGCAAATGATGTATGTATGCACAAATATGCTGCATTCAATAATACTGTACGTATATAATGTAGTAATGCATTGTATTCTTTTCACAAAACTGTCATACCATATGCTTTAAATAAATAACAGCTTAAAAAACTCATTTAGCAAAAGCAGTTTTGCTGAATGCTGTTTTCAGTACAAGTATTTTACTAATGGGTCCTTTATTTCTAATTAATTTAATTTTAAAAGAACATGACACATATTTTGGAAAGAAATAAGTTTAATTTCAAGCCCCGTGAAATAAAACAAATGAAAATGGTGAAATATTCAAAATTGCAGGTATTTAAATATTTCCACAAAAAATACTGTTCGAGCATTCTAAGATAAAAGAGCTTCATAGCTCATAAAAGCACTTGAAGAGTTAATTCTCTATGAGAATTTAAGCTACATATACAGAAAAAGTAATCCCATTCAGTACAAGGATTCCTCAGAAGGTATGACTATGATATGGAGACAAAACACTGTAAATTACTCTAGGGAAGAGTGACCAGAGTAACCACAGAATTACAGAATGGTTGAGGTTGAAAGGGATCTCTGCAGATCACCTAGTCTGCTCAAGCAGGTTCACCTACAGCACACTGCCAGGCATCTGTCCAGATGGCTTTTAAATATCTCCAGAGAAGGAGACTTCACAACCTCTCTGGGCAACCTGTTCCAGTCTCACAGTAAAGGAGTTCTTCCTTATATTCAGGCAGAACTTCCTGTGTGCCCACTGCCTCTCGTCCTGTCACTGAGCACSACTGAAAAGAGTCCAGCCCCATCCTCTTGACACCCTCCCTTCAGATACTTACAAACTTTGATAAGATCCCTCCCTCAATCTTCTATTCTCCAGGCTGAACAGTCTCAGCTCTCTCAGCCTTTCCTCATATGATAGATACTCCAGTCCCTTAATTATCTTAGTGCCCCTTTGCTGGGCTTGCTCCAGTAGCTCCATGTCTTTCTTACACCAGAACCAGACACAACACTGCTGACATGGCCTCATCAGAGCCGAGTGGAGGGAGAGGATTACCTCCCTCAACCTGCTGGCAATGCTCTCCTTAATGGCCTTCTCAGCTACAAGGGCACTTTGCTGGCCCATGGTCAGTGTGCTGTCCACAAGGATCCCAAGGTCCTTCTCTGCAGAACTGCTTTCCAGCAGGTCAGTCCCCAGCCCATACTGGTGCATGGGATTATTCCTCCATAGGGGCAGGACTCCACATTTCCCTTTGTTGAGCTTCATGAGGTTCCTCTCCGTCTATCTCTCAAGGCTGTGAAGGTCCCTTGAATGGCAACACAGTCCTCTGGTGTCAAGCCTGTGTTGCTTTAGTTGTCACCTCCTACCCGCCCCCAAACATCGCCTACATGCAGACATTCTCTTGTCCAGTAGCTGGCGTTTCATGACACAGGGACAAGAAACATTAGAAGCTGCAGGCAGAGCTGTATGATGGCTGTTTGCACGTGTTGTGACTTAGAAGAATACACTCATTATCCAGAGGGTGTCTGTGATTTGGATGTTGAGTATGTCAAGAATTGTCCCWGGAAAGGATGATATCTTCTTTTTCTCTCAGAGTCGCTCCTCTTGAAGGCCCAAAGGAATTGATACTGAGTCACTAAGAGGCCTGTACACCAAAATTCTGCATTGTTTAAGCCAGGAAGAAGAAGAAAAAAAAAAAAACTAAGATAGCATTTGTCCATACTGGTTACATGTGGTTAATAGAGAGCTATCTGTTCAGAACTGCAGAAGAGACTGTAGGCTGCAGTGGAGACTGGAGAAAAGGTGTGAGGGAAAATGTAGAGAAAGAAAAAGTCGTTATAAGAGAAAGTTCACTGTCAGATTTAAGGTCTCATGCTACCACAAAATGTGTCGATATTGGCTTAGTGAGTGCCCTTCAGTAATACGTATTACTGTTGTGATTGCCCACGACTCTGTGGTGACTCTACCAACATGCTGACTAGCCCTTTCCTCTGTAACATTCTTCCTTTCATCACTGCCTTAACTAGCTTAGGGCTATAAACAACTTGAAAGCAGCAATGCATAAAGCTATGTGCAGAATATTGCTGACATAGATACCTTTCAATATTCCTGGATTCTAGATCCTTTCTATGGGCTGTGCATAGACTACTTTCACTTCTTCACTCGCTATCTTTTCTGAGAACTGCAGGAACTGACTATTCTCTCTGTATCCACTTTTGTCCTTACTTTCTATCAGCTATGAAGAAAGGCTTTTCTCTGAGTAATTTCTGCAAAAGCCAGAACTCAGCAATGAAACTGAAAATATTGGTTCTGGATTGTCCTGTTTTCTCTGAAGACAGACCAGGAATGGCAACAGTAAATAGGATAAGGTTTGGACTTTCTATAAGACTGAAAGCAGAATCCACATTTTCAGCAGTTTCAGGATATAGCCTACTCCTTTTTGCCTGCACTGAATACACCATTTGATGAAATTTGATGAATTTTCAGAGGCAGCAAAAATATATTCCTGCAAAACCTTTTTGTAAAGCAGAATAGAATAACATAAAACAGAATAATGTTAGTTCTAAAAAAGGTGCAAGTCTCAGAAGTCTCAGTGCCATGCTCACCAGCTGAAAAAAAATCTGTTTTGGTGTTGGTTTTTTTTCAATCTAATTTATTTCCATTAGGATATGAAAGTAGTAAAGATGATCCTTTCTATCAGGAAATCAGCAACAAAATAGATTGAGACTTCAAAAATTCCAGAAACAATCAGGCTTTGCTATTATTTGTGGCTATTACCTACATAAGGTACCTTCCCTCCCCCACTTTGAGATCCTATTCATTAGCTCTTTCAATATTTATCCGACCTGTAGTATGTCTTACAGCCACGCGAAAGAGTTGGGTTTTTTTTTCCCCTTATGAAATATATAAAGCATTGGTATGACCTTTTTTCTCTCTCACTTGGTCAAGAGTCATATCAAGAAAGTTCTCTGGAACAGAGCCAAGAAAGCAGGCAGCGGAACAGTTCCATAGTGACCTCTTGCACCTAGAGTGAGTTTAGGGGCAGGATGGATATAAAGACTTCTTTAACTGCATATTCACTTCCTATTGCTCCCAAGTGATACTTCTTTGGCAGAAGTGTTGGTTGGCTCCGAGTATTTTCTAGTCTTCACCAACCAACATGGTCTACACAGTCCAGCCACCTGTGCAAGTCCTTATATCCAACTCCAAAGCCTCTACTTTCTTCCTGAAAACATTCAACTTCCATTTTAATTAATATTTTGCTGATTTCATTTTTATACACATTTCCTAGAGTGACAGTTATGTTTATCCTTTTACTGCAGAACTTCAATAAAATAGCCAAAGCTTCTATCAGTTTTCTGATGTATTGTAAAAGAAAATCAATTAACATAAAGGGAAATTACAACATTCCAGTTTATTACTATTAGGAAATGTGAATCATGGCACTGAGTAAACTTCAGTTACTATCCCAAAGAGCTTCCTAATCTATTCTAGATATAAATTTTATTTTTCTCTCTTTAACTTCCCTTCATTTCTTTTGGCAGCACTATTCTCAGTGTGAAACAAATATTTTTTAAATATGGATGTAGAATGAAACATAAATGGCTTTAAGTAGTGTTTGTTATGTGACATCAATGTTTATTACTCTCATACATAACATTATACTTTGACTCTAAACAAAAAACCAACTGAAAAATGGTTAGAAACATCTGAATTCCAAAAAGGACTTGATTCTGAGAAATTTATTTCCTAAGCTATCTTCTACACAAAACTTATATGTACCATTGTATTTCTAGTGATGCCACAGGCAACACTATTCTATGGCATCAGGGTAAACCTAAAGTCAACTGTAACAGTTATATTTCACCTCTGAAATTTTATGATTTTCTTAATGAAATACTCTTTACTTCTGTATTATATAATAAAATAGGTGAAAACYTATTGTACGCTGATTACTCACATTCATTCTATGTCTTTACTAGTAGCTTCTGATGAAATCTTCCAGACCAGAAAGTTAGTTTTGCTTTAAACAGGGCTTAGTTTTTCCAGAAACTGGAATTTTTGCAAGAAAATTTCTAAAGAATTTACATTATTCTTTACACTTTTTAAATCCCTCAATGTATGATGGGCATTTGAACGCCAAAATGTAATTAAATTTAATTCAATTTATTTAGACTGAATCACTACCTAACATGTCTTCAACCTGATACAAGTTAGGTCTGTTTACCTTGGTACGTGTCAATAATATCAGCTCCATTAATATCAGTGTAGTTAATTATCACTTCTGCCTAACTAAAGCAGGAATGCTAGTGAAGAAAAAATCTATAAATATGAGAATACTTGCTTGCATGTGAAAATCTCTGAAGTTTACTGAAATTCATTAATTGTTTTAAGGATAAAAAGTAATGTATCTTGATTTGTGTGTTTCTATAGCACATAATCCACATCACATTAGTATGCATAACTTTAAAGAAACAAATATGAACAAAATAACGTAAACAGATCAGAGCTCAATTCTGGCCTTGGGGATCTTCCATTAACTTTAAAATATAACTATTTACCATAAACAAGATAAATACTTTCCTTATCTTCTTTAATAGTCTAGAACAAGGAGTTGGGTAACTATATGGTGTTCTCTTTCAGAAAGAATAATAGTATGAAATTAAAGTATATATACCACTTCAATAAGGACCTGAAATAGATGAGATCATATGATGCTTTAAGTGAAATAGTTCAGCATAAGTATCACATAACTAACCAACTGCATGCAAGAAAAATCACCATCCATCAGATTAAGCAAGAAGATTTTACTCTGAAGGGTTTTTTTTTTTAGTCTAGTTTTCTTTTGTTTTGATTACATGTCTATGACATTAAAATATGAATATGCCTTTTCATTCTCTGTCCTGAATTATTTACATTGGAAACACTGAAAGGGTACAATTTTTTTCTTAGTATGATAATGAATTGATCATGTTTCTTCTACACTATTTCTATAAAAATGTATTTTGATCCTTCTGCCATTTCTATCCATAAAACCTAAGTTACAGTCCAAATATTACCTGAAAAAAGAAAGACTCTGAGTCTTCATGTCTTTTCTCCAAATTCAGTACCTTCTTGAAAAAGCAGTAATATAAATATCCCACAATAAGGAATGAGGAGTAGTGACACAAACACAGAACTGTTCTGAGGGTAAGAAAATGGAGAGCAGAGTGAGAAATGACACTGAATATGTCACTACAAACTTAATCAACACTTCTACATTCCTTACATGCAAGCTATACACTCTGCATAAAAACTGCACTCTGCTGCAGTCCTGAAACTGCAATGGAATTGTGGAAGCAAATCTGTTGTTGCTTTAAAAAGAGTATTTTATTCTCTGAATACTCAGAGAAATCTCCTACACATACCAACGCACTTTGTTTGTACATATTCAAGACAACACTGCAAACTTGTATTTAGTCATTAATAAAGAAAAGCAGTAATGGGAAGCGAAAGAAGTATGCATACATTTTGATATAGGAGAAACTATCTGGAGTCCTTGTAAAAATCCTTTAAAATTACTTAAAGGTAATTTACAAGATATGCCAAAGAAGAATCACCAAAAATTATTTCTGATACACTTTAGTACCTCCTTAACTACTTTAGTGGTCTATCTAAAGCACAACAGCCTCTTTGAGCTGCCCTAACGCATAAATCAGTGCAGAGTGTGTCTTAACTGCTGCTAGTTGCAGTCCCAACCTTCATGGGCTCTGTCATTTCTGCTTCTAACTGGGAAAGAGATGACTTACTACAGTCTTCCATAGTGCAAGGCTCAAGTAAGTTTGAATCTGGAAGCAGGCTTTTCACAAGCCCTACACAGCATCCTCTCTTTTTTACCTGATAAAAAGAGCCCAGAGAGAGGTGAAAAATTCTTATGCAAAGATGATATCCTGACCTTATTATAATCAACGGCAAAATCTCCTCATAAGTAAAATCTTTGCCCTTTGTAATCAAAGTCCTAACATCGCTGATATCGCTGCCTGCCACAGTGAGTTGCTTAGAAAATATCCAATCCCATAACCTTCTTTTGTAATCTGCACTTATTTAGTAATCTGAACCAGTAACAATGGCATGCATTAGAATAAGGAAAACGAATGAGTGGTTTATCAGCTCTTGGAAGCGCCAGCAGAAGTCTTATCACAGTAATAGGCTGGAATTGCTCCAGCCCAGTGTAGATCACTAAAATGTAGTAAAAATCTAAGGTTACAGCTGATTAATCATATTAATCATGCATTCTTATCAGCAGTTTCTGATGAAAGATTCTTGGC
>NW_028185173.1:357904-370243 GCF_003343005.1 Rhea americana
AAAAAAAAAAAAACACTACTCACTTCATTTTCCAGTCCAAAAAAAAGGTTTGAATTCTTTTGTTCCCCATGACTAAAAGACAACAATATGAAATATCACTTTCATAACAGGACTCTAATTTTTCCTTTGGAGGAATAAAAAGAATATACTCACAGGGAGGGGAAGACAAGGTGCATGTGTGTGATGGCATACAATAAAGAAAGATCCTTTTTATTCTTCCAAGTGATTTTGCATAAGAAACCTTGATTTATTGAAAGCAGCTGAATATCCCCTTCGGTGTCTACTTTATTCACAGCTCCTTTTAAAAGACTAATAGGTCTAAAATAGGAGAAGTAACATCTCTAAAAGACTTTACTCAACTTTTCTTCATTAAATTATATTCAAAACAGCTCTGTTTTATGTGTAAATCACCTATACTCAGCAAGCAATGCACACATGCAAGAGGACTGAATTGTTAGGCCACTACTATAGATGGCATCATTAAATTAAATCTAGATATATCATTTATAATCTCTTTCTTTGAATTCCTCTCCAAACTATTCACTCTGAATTATGATTGGTAACTGAAGTGATTATTTAATTTGCTGGCTTGTTATTTTGTTTTTGTTTAACAATGAGAGGGAAAAATCCAGCTTCTCAAGTCTTTGTTTCTTGGTCATTAAGCCAGCATAAATCAGCATTGTCACTGAAGAAAGCGGTCCTAACTTATACCACTTATTCCTATATCTGTGCCACCTCATTCCTCTGAGCTGGCAGACAGAATCGCACATTAAACTGGATTAAAAAAAAAAAAAGGATAGATAGATACATGTCAAAACTAATTATTTTTCTTTTTCCTAGATGAGTTTTAATTTCATTTTAACRGTCTGCTATTCTTGCCACCATGTAGCCACAATAATGTTTATGTTAGCACAGAGGAGGTGAATAAGAACATGGCATCAACAAGTGACTGGAAGCCATAAGGTGGATGTAACCACTTCAGTAGCAGCGCTGACTCATACAAGTTTAAAGTGATAATGGAATTACAAAATTATTTACTTGAAAACATCAGTTTTGAAACTGATGAGTCATTTAAAGTTTAGAAGCTAAAGCTTAGTCATATTTTAGCTAAATATTACATTGAGTCTGTATGTCAGATCCTTCCCATTATCCTCCCCATTCCTTCTTGTACTCTGCTCCCTCTTTAACTTAGATATTTGAGTTTCTACCTTCTTCTCTTTCACATCATTCCTGAAATCCCACTCCCATTCATGATGGGAAGATACACACAACCAAGATGGGAAGATGCCACAGACCACCAGCAAGGGTTTTGCTGTGTTTCAGCTAGGATTAGTTGATTTCAAATATTTAAGAATTGTATGTACACTAGAAATCTTCAAGCTGTGAATACAGATCGACTTCATTACAAAACTTACTATTGTCACATTCATCCTTCTTGTATTTTGTCTTTTTCGTCCACCACATATTGTCCTGTTGCACCTTATCTAGGTGGACTCTAATTCACTCTTTGATAGTACCAGCCTTAGTATACACAATGTTGTCTCTAGGTGCTACTGCAGACCAAATAAAAAGTAGCATCCCAAAATTAGGCTAGCCTAAAATTAAGCTAACTGCAGTACTTCAGTAAAAATATTTAAAATGTTCATATTTCATAGAAAGTATGTCCAAGAACTCAAGTATATTAGCCTCCTCCATGCAGTGCTGCTGTGGTTTCTATGCTAGAAGTACAGTAGTTGGCAGCGAGCTATCTTCAACCTCTCAAATGTTTTTACAAAAAACCCTAGTGTCCATGAACAGATATATGTGAACTGAGGACAGTGTATGACTCCAGAATCTACAAAAATAAGATGCATAGGAGCCAAAAAAAACACCCCTCAAAGCAGCTAGAAAGACTTTAGTACTGAGCCAGCATACTCTAGAGTTCATAGAAGTTTCTTCTATGATCAAGGTGATATAATAATCTACATCTGGGCATACTTCACCTGAAAGGGATTCAAATCCAGCAAACTGATCTAAAATAACTAAATGGATTTTGTACCACAGAAAACCAGTGTTTTGCTTGTGAATGAGAATAATATTATCAAAGATAAATTTAACTGAGGAACCAAAACCAGCTTCATACATCTATCTTCACTCTTTGCTGTATGTAGAAGAGGAGAGGCACGGATGAGGACATTTGAAAATTAACCTGAATTCAATTATATACTGAAACTATATGCACAAGGAAATATTTCTTTAAATTTATCACAAAAATATCTATTCCTAACAGTGACAACAAAAAGATTATTTATTTTGCTAAAACCATCCTAACAGCCACTTTAGCAAACATTTTCAAAAATCAAAAATTAGAAACTTTAAAGCAAATATTTCAGTTTTTCATCAAAATAGATGAAGTTTAATTTCTCACCAAGTTTCTAGTGTTCTATGTTTATGCACTACTAAGTTTGTGAGGCTTTTTGTCAGAAGTTATAGGCCATATCCTATATTGATTTTTACAGAAAATGCCTAATGAAAAAAGATGAGTGCTTTGCTTGTAGATCAATAGCAGGATATTTGCAGGCTGTAAAGATGACACATTTTTGTTTCATTGTCAATAACTGTGGGTTTTTTATAGGACATGCATACTTATTTATGATTTATTCTTGTTATATTATTAGCATCTTATTCAGTTACATGTTGGTAACAAAATGAAGTGGTTCCCAAATCATTTCATCTAAAAATTATCTTTCACTCTTGATACTGCTGCCAGTAATGCAGGCTAATGAAGGCTCTTCCCTGGACASAGTATCTTTCATCTCAACATTACTTAATCAGAAACAGAGTCACACTTGAAGAGAAGGTACATTTCTGTAGCCATGCAAATTTCCCATCCCTTTTTTAAATTTGCCTCTATCTTAGCTTCAGTAGTATCTAGTATAAATCAGCATGATAGATATATTGTGTAATATATATTGTGTATCTGTTTTCTGTACATTTATACATTTTTACTTCATGTCTCCTTCTGTTACCACCTTGTCTGGTCTGTAAACTGAAAGGTCCAACCTCTGTTTTCTGGTAAGCATTCTCCTAACTGACTTCTAAATCCTTTTCTACTATGACACATCGCTTAAGAGACATTGAACTAAACATACTGTATGCTATTAACTGCAATCATGGGATCATATTACTCCCTATATTCTTCTCCCCATATCTTGCATTTCAGCTTCGCATAACTATCAAGCATATTTGAATACGGATTATAACTTAATCACCCCCTAGCTTTTTTATGGACAGTTAGTTTGGAAATCAACAACTTACACAAGTTGTTTGAATGATTCCTTCCACCATGTTTCACCTACCTTTGTAAACAGTGCATCTCATCTGCTATAATTCCACACATACAGTTACTTTTACAAAACCTCCTGAAATTCCTTAGGCTGTCACTTACTGTGACTGACCACAAGCAATTTATGATTGCAAATGCCATCTCTGTTAATGATTACACTAACAATGTTACTCCATTTATTTCTGTCCTTTGTTTCATGCTTTGGCCTGTTAAACCAGGCAATCCAATGGTTAAGGCAGTAATTCAATTAGTACAAATTCAATTTTCTGCTCCACTTCAGGCCTCCTGCATGATTTTGGTCAAGGCATGTAAAAAGAAATATAAATTGCAAGTAAGCTTTGTGGCCCTAAGGTTCAAGACTGCAACTTGGCCATATCCTCACCCTTTGCTGCAGATGAGATTAAACTCCAGTTCATTTCTGCTCCCTACTTTCATTTTATGGGAAGGAAAACTAGGTGCACAAAGGGCAAAAAGGAAACCTGTGGCAACATCCAGCCAGGTCCCTAGTGTAGATGATTTGGGTCAGCAGAGCAGACATAACCCATGTTAGAAGACCCTTTATAAAATGGGACTACCATTCCCACAAAGGTTCAGTAAGGATGAAGGATTTTGAGACATTCAGTGATGATTAAGAAACTATTTAAATATCTAAAATAGGTTGCTGAATTATTTAATGCTCATGATTTTGCTGTTTAGAGTTTGCAATGACAGAATGAATGCTCTCAGATTGTATGTTTTGTGTTAAAACATTTTAGGGGGACTCCGGAGGATTACACTAGCTGTACTTCGAAAACTGAGAAAAATTCTTTTGCATTCATTCTACACATTTCTGCTGAACATGATTCAATACAGTATTCTCAGATGAGCTCCTACTCTTCAAGAGACTAACAACATAGATTCTATGTTTCAGAATACTGGAAAGTAAGGTAAAATGTTGTTCAGTTCCCGGTGTGTATGCATTTCATATTCTGTTCATGATTGTAGCAGCTTTCCTAACATTCGCTTCAGTTATATTTGTAACAATAATATAACTAAAACAAATAGAAATCTCAAAACAAACAGGCACTGTTTTAAATACTGAATATTATTATATTACACACTGATCTCTCCATTTATACTATATTTTCAGAAAACAGAGTGCCCATTTACATCATAGACAAAATGGCTTCAACTTCAACATCCAAATTCCACTTAATTAATAGCATGGCTTATTAATCAACGTTGGTTATATTGTCTACCAAAAGGGCAACTATGAAAAAATTTAAATAGTAACTGCATCTATTGTATACTGTCAGTATACACCTCTAACTTGAAGTTACTAAAATAGTAACTAGTAACTAGTTCCTAGACATACAGAAATATTGTGTTGTATCATTTTCTTCATATGCTTCTATGAAGAAAATACATTAAAATATGTAAGGAGTATTAAAATAAAATTCCAATGTCACACTACTTCCCTACTCCAGAACAGCAACATTCATGATTTTTTTCTGATCAAAACTATCAAATAAACTGTTTCTAGTACCCAAGCTGAAAATTCTTCAACACATATAACAGCTTTTATTAATTTTGTGGTTTCAAGATATTACAGTTCTGGTCAATATCTTATTCATGCGTGTCAGAATCTTGTGCTATTTAATATTCAATATACTTACAAATACGAAGTTTTATGATTCCTCTTTACCCACAACTTAGACATCATCTAGACTGCATCCAGTTTTGGGGTTCTCAATAAAGGAAAGATAATTTGGTTAGAGTGAGTCGAGCAGAAGCCACCGAGATGGTTGGTAACACTTGGGCTATACCGACAGGCTGAGGAAATTGGGGTTGTTAAGCCTTGAGAAGAGACATCTTTGGAGATGCCTAACATCAGCTTGCCAGTGCCTACAGGAAGGTTACTAGGAAGTTGGGGCCAGGCTCTTCTCAGTGATGCATGGCAGAAAAACAAGAAATAATGGTCATAAATTGAAACTGGCAGATTCTGATTCAACAAAAAGAAAAAATATTTTGCTATGAGGATAATTAAGCACTGGATCAGACTGTCCAGGGAGGTTGTAGAACCTCTTTCTTTGGAGATTTCCAAGACCCAACTGGACAAATCTCAAAGTAACATGTTTTGAATTCAGTGTTGAGCCTGTTTTGAGTAGGAGGTTGGACTACAGACCTCCCAAGGTCTTCATTTCAACCTGAATGATTCTGATTTAGTGTAATCACAGACTTAGAAAAAAAGAAATAAAACTCCCAGTTTGGCCTGAATACATCCTAGGACATACCATTCTAGTTTTGGGGGTTTAGGGTTTTCTTGTTTTTTTTGAGAGAGAGAATATTAGCACTCTTGGAAAAGGCATTAATGAGACTTCATCTGGGCATACCCTATCATTGTGGTCACCTGTACTGCAGAAATAAATCAGATTGAAAAAGAGAAGATCTCTAAATATTTTGGAGGAATAGGGATATTCTTTTATGCAAGTAAATTAGAAGGGTTTGACTCAGGCAGGCAACAATGAAGGCTCAGAGGATGTAAGATTTCTGTTTTAAGTGCATCAAAAAGTAAAACCAGGAAAGCTATTTGACAGTGGGTATTCAAACAGCTATAAATTGACCCTATAAATCTATTAGCACACCTGCCTAGATTTCTCATTGCAAGTCCATCAGCATTTTCATACTCCTTACTTTAAAATACGCTCCAAGGTCAGTCCCTGGCTGTTACCTGCTGTTCCACATAGGATGCTGAGACAGGCTCATCTGCACACCAATTTATTTGCAGAGTTTCTAGTCGATGGCATACACTGACAAAAGTTCCTTTGGGAAAAAAAATGAAAATTGGGTGGGGGGACAGACAGAGAAGGGAAAGGAAAAGGGTGAAAAGAATAAAAGAGAAAGGGAGAAAAGGAAATGGCAAATCTGCCTCCAACAGCTAGCCAGGAAAAGAACCGACAGTCTCCCCAACAAGCATCCTCTTCTAGGCATCCTCTCCAGCACATCAGGTGGCCCACCATAATATTTCTCCCATAGTAACTATATAGATTTTGTCACAATCTGTTTGGATTCCCTATTGCTTGTTTCCACTGATGACATTATAAGCACTGACTGGGGTACTCTTTGATCAGGGGCAGGTGTTGCAAGCTGGCTGACTGACTGTTAAGCCTTGGTATATATCTTATTCAGTAATACTTATTAGATACTTAAATAACTTTAAACTAAAAGTTATGAAACAAAGCATAAGAAGTAGGGTGGAGGAAAAAAAAACGGTGACTGTTATACCAGTGGCAATCAATTCCCATGGGAAATCTGACATAACAACATCAGAGTTTGCAGGTGCAAGGCTATGAGAATAACAGAACAAGAACAACAGCATGGGGAGAAAAAAAAAAGGAAAAATACTGCCACAGCAGCTTTGGAAAACACTGCCGCAGCAGCTTTGGTAAAAGGTTACAGAGCCAAGCTGCAAGTAAAAGGCAGACTCACAGCAATGGAAGACCATTAGCATTGCACAGGTTGAGGCACCTGAAGCACTGTGCAACACACCACCTACATTATGAACAAGTTCATGGTTCAAGTCTTCCCATATCTTGGATGCCCGCAAGGCTGACTTAATAACTTATTGCTTCCCATTTCTCTGGTGACAAGGACCATCTCTTCCTCTGAATGTCTCTTGTCAATCTGTTTAGTAAGACATTCACTGGATAGGGCCTTTTCAAGATTACAACAGCATGGCAACAAAAGCTAGACTAGTTTTTTCTTACTTTACTCATTTGCAGCATAAGCATTGGAAGGCTGGATCAACCCCTCAAATCTTGACAGAGCAAAGCATGCGACTTCTGTAACAATGCACACTTCTTCTGTCAGAAACCAAAGTATTTTAAACAGAAATTTGGTATACACAAAGTACAAAGTCCAGAAAAAAGACAATTCTCGTATTGTATTGTTCCAGACCACACTGTTTGTAAATCTAAAATAAAAATGGTGGCTGGTATCATACGTAAGACTGCTTTGCTATAACAGTCTTATGTCAGTTAAAACATATGTAGATTCTTTGTACAGTATGGTAAGAAAATCGCATACAAGAGGGAAAACTTCTGCAAAGGTGAAAAGCAAATGATCGCTGCACATCAGTACTGTTGCAAAGGTTCTGAGAATGACGCTTGTAAGGTGGAAAGCTCATGGTAGCAAGGCAGCTATTTCTGGCATAACCATGACATTTCTAGAGAAAGGCCTTACCAGACTGTCTTGAAATCTTCATCTAGTCTCTGCAGCCAATAAATAGAGGAGGTTCAGGATTCCAGGGTCTGTCAGCTCTACCTGATTTCACTGATAGTCTTTTCTGAGCTACTGACAAAAAGCTATATGAAGAAAATTTCACAGTGATGTGGTAGACCTAGAAGGAAAAAATGAACTAGGACAAAGTTTCAGAGCAGAAATGGAATGAAGAGATACATAAACCAGCATCTCCTATTTCAAAATTGAAGACCTGGGGACAATTAAAAGTACTGCAAGTAGTCATCTTTTTACAGGCATTTCTGAACTATCTCTGCAGAAGACTGTTTCATTTCCTCAAACAAAAATAGTTTATATGTATGCAATAGTTTTAAAATCAAAGCTTTTAATTTTCCAATAAACTAATGGGAAAAGGGGATTTCCTTCCTACTATCTGCCTAGCTCATATAGTAGATAATACATCAAAAATGCTAAAGACAACATCTGATCTCAAAGGCTGTGTAACAGAAGTTTCCACTTTTCCTCACCTGTTAAAGGAATTTCAGAATTGCAAAATTCCTTCTTGCCAATCTTGACTTTTTAAGAATCTACAAGCAGTAAAGTCAAATCAAGTCACAGATCAGTTTAGCCCAGTATCTTGTCCTGAAGTAGCCAACAGCAGATGAGTAAGGAAGAGCAGAAGAGCAGTGCAACAAAGTAATGGTATCTCCTTGGAATACTCTGAAGTCTCCAGAATACTTGCAGGCTAAGGACTTTCTTATCTGGAAGTGTTATCGTTGTGCTATCTAGTCCTCAATAATTTTTTGATCTATTATTTTTTCTAACTAGTTTTTCAACCCCTGCTAACCTTTTGCATTGATTTTTGCACTTGCATTTTTTGCATTCTTTGTCAAAAAATGTTACGTAACTATTGCAAAATAGAGAAGCATGAAAACGTTTGGGTACATCCTCATGGGAAAGTTAGATAATAGCTTGCAGGTGAAAGGATTTTAAGATGTTTTTGAGCTGTTAAAACATTGTTTTTGTAGGTTAGTTAAGCACTGCCTAGTTGAAATTTTTAAGTTGCCTGAAGTTGAAGATGTGGAATTACTTTCAATGACTACCACCTTTACTACGAAATTATTCCATAATATTACAGATGTTGTTATAATATAGTCTTAAAACTAGAATAATTTTGTCATGTATGTTCTGAAGTTCACCAAATAATACATTCATTGAAAGTAAGTTGCATCAACAAATGATTGATTCTTTGGTTGTATATGATCATTCTAATCTAAAAGCTTAAGGCCTAAAGGAACAAATGAAAAGTTATCTCATGAAGTGATATATGYTAACTCTAGAAATACCTTACTCACATTTCAATTTAGGTAAACAACCTAACCTTAAGCATTTTTTTCAGAGCAAGTTGTGTTCTTCAATCTTGCTTTTTCAGAAAACATTACTAAAATGCTGAACTGTGAAAAAATTGTGTTATTACGGAATAGCTGTGTTATTATGGAACAGCTAACATTTTGTTTTTAACAGYAAGTTACCTTTTCTCTCTTTTTTTGAGCTATGAAATAGATTAGGTACATTTCTACCTAAATGCAGCAATAGAAATAACATTTTCCTGTATAAACAGACCTGAAGAGATTGGAAAATGCTGTTAAATACTTATAACTTCAATTTCCCGTGAAAGTTAATTTCATATAAACAGTATATATACAGGCAGAAGTTTTTAAAAAYTGTCAAAAATTCCTCAAAATATTTTGGAATGTAAGTTCATGGTTTTATTGGTTATGACAAGATGCTCTGAAGACATAGTATATAATCCTCTGCAAATCTGGTTCAAATCTCTTCTSTGAGAGGGGAAGAAAACTCTCACTCCTGAGAGAGAATAAGCTCAGATATGTTTATACCAYAAACCAGAAATACTTTGTATTGCAGTTTGTATACACACACCCAAGGTCAGTGCAAAGTAGCTAGYTTGAATATTGATGAGTATAAAATGGTAATATTACATAATGTTTAGTCAATACATGGTTAACTACATTTGCCATTCTGGAGATCACTAGAGTACATTCCACCTTTTTGGCATTTTACATTGACTATAATAGTTCAAATATAACAGGATTTGATTATTTTCAAAACTAAATTTCTTCTGCTAAGTATTAGGAGAATACTAAAATAGTGAGTATTCCAACTAYATTTAGTCATTCTTAAATATTCATCGTAATTGACACCAGGATTCTTGCAATTTTCATGACTATTAAGCTTGAATTTCATCAATATTTTCAGTATGCAAATTACATCTAAAGAGGCACTTCTATGGGACTACCTATTATAATGAATTGAACAACTGAAAATGATTTTCCACTTTAACTACTTTCTAGAAAGTACATAATTTTATAATCAATTCTCTTTTTAATGTTATCTTCTAGTAAGAAATTAGGAAAAAATACATATCATTCAATCACAACATTTTTTTTTCAGGAAAAACTATCCCCAAAAAATAATTGCATCAAATTAAGCATGTATTGGGACTTTCAGTAGCCAAGACACTGTATCACTTTTGTTTTTAAACTGCTCTCAGGACAGGAAGATGCTGGCAAACAGAAGACATAGAACAACTTACAAATTACTGTGCCTGACTGGTCATGGAGTATTCACTACAAACTTCCCATAAATCTACATTTTATGTAACCAAACACTACTGTAGTTTTCAAAAGTAGCATTTTAATCTCAGATCAAAAAATATTTGTTTGCGCTATACATTCTCATAGACTTTGATCTCAAATAAAAAGGAATCTTAGATGAGAACAGTGTTTTGCATAGGGTTAACCTAACATATTGCTGTATTTGAATGAATCTGGTCACCAAGAAGTATAATGGAGTGGTTTTCTCTTTTTGGAATTCTGAATTGACAACGACATTTTATATAAAACAGAGATAGTTCAATACTTATATGAAGGAGCTCGCACCACTGGTAGCTAAACATGACTGACTGTAGCTTTTCTCTGGGGCCCTGACACGTTTTTCCCAATGTTTTAGTTCAAATCTCTGCCAATATAATCAAAAAGAGGTGTTAGAATGATGCATTACTTGCATCATTGCTTGTGGAAAGAACATACCTGTCCTGTACGTAACAAGGCAAATTAAGTGTGTGAGGAGATGGAATTGCCTTCCAGGAATGCTCTGCTATTATAGCAGAGAACAGCCTGCATTTCTCTCTAAACAAAACAGGCAATCTGGGTACAAAACAAACGCGGGATGAGGCCATTACTACAGGACATATCGGACATGACAGAATAATTAGATGCAAAATACAGAAAAAAAGAGAAAGTTTGGAATATCTTCAACAGATCAAGGAAGGCTCTTGGCAGGGAAGAGAGACCAAAAAAAAAAAAAAAAAGAAAGGACTCATCTGAAAAATCTTAGTGTGAAATACCCTCCCTTTTTGTTCACAGAGTTTTCAGGAAAGCTTATAGGCCTTTGTAAGCTTGCGAGTTAAATCTTGAATAGTTGTCACAAAATTATTCTTCTGTCACAGAAAACAAAATGTCATGGAACTAAAGCTGGCAATGCTGACAGATAAATATGTTAAAAATTCCTCGATTTTATGCCTGSGCTTATTCAGTGCTGTTTATGACAGAGATTCTCAATAACTCTTGCATTAGAAAAGAACATTCATGCACCTTCACATCTCAAAAGGTCTTCATAGTATGCTTCACTACTTCTCTCTTAATTTTAGGCTTGTTTTAAATACTCCYTTCCTATTTAATTCTCTTGTACTTTAACAATGTTTTTGGACCTCTTCAGAGCACTTAAAAATTCAAGCTGCAGTGGGCTGAATGTAATTTTTTTTTTTTAAGATGAACACACGTTTCATGCACTGCAAGTAATACCAGGGAAAGAAAAACAGGTACYAAACACAAATGATTAATGATTCCTATTACATTCCATTTTAGACTAAAACTCAGACATTTTAGGCAAGTCAAAACAWTTTTACCGTCACCAAGAGCTAGCCATTCCGTGGCAAGCGCCGCCACCCCGTGCAGCTCCTTGGCAGGCGCCCACGCGCCGCGGAGCCCCCGAAGGCGCCTTTTCGCGCTGAGGAAGGGCGCCCGCCCGCCCGCCCAGCGGCGCGCGGCCCCCGCCGGCTCCGCCGCGCCCCCCGCCGCCACCTGCTCGGCGCCGCGGCCCGCCTCGCCCTCCCGGAGCCCCGGCACGGCTCCCCGCCGGCTCCTCCGCTTCCGCGGATGCTGTACGATCGAGGCAGGTAGCCGGCCGCGGCGCTGCGCGGCGGCGGCCCCGCAGGAGGAGGGTGCTCGCAAACAGACACCCCCCCCCCCGATTCAAGCAGTAAGTAAAATACATACACGGCAGATGCACCGAAAACTCCTTTTTCATCTGCGCTCCGAAGAAACAAAACTTGCCAGGGAATAACAGCCTCGCACCGACCTTCATCACCACCTTAAAAACCGGGAGCCGCACAGGCGCCCCAGGATGCTGACACAGCCCAAGTTCCCCAAAGCTGCTGAAAGGTCCTAAAACGCCCGCCTCGCCGGAGGGCGGGAGGCGAGCGGAGGGAAGGCGCCGGGCTGGACGCCGCCGGGGCCGGGCGGCTCGTCAGCGGCCGGGCAGGGCCGCGCGGGCGGCTCCGGAGGCGCCCGCCCGCCGCCACTCACCTTCCCGCGCCGCTTCCTTATCTCCTCGCCGGCGGGCTGCAACTTCCAGTCCTTCCCCCAACTGCCATCTTCCAGGGCAGTGCGAGGGGGCGGCGACGGGACGGGAGCAAAAGTTGCCGCGGTCGCTGC
>NW_028185173.1:370281-415815 GCF_003343005.1 Rhea americana
CGGGGCGGCAGCTGGCGAGGGCTGGGCGCTGCGAGCGCAGCCCGTGGCGACACGAGGAGGATCGGCTAAAAATAGCCGCTCGGCAGCGGGAGGCGGAGAGGCCGCCGGGCTGCGCGGCGCTCCCCGCCGCTGCCGCTGGGGGGGCGAGCGAGCCGAGCCGTGCTGTGCCGAGCCGAGCCGAGCCGAGCCGAGGGGCGCCTCGCCCGCCAGAAAGGGCGGCCCGGCCCTGCTTCCCCCCCGCCCCCCCACGCGTGAGCGCCGTCCTGCGCGGCCACAAGGGCTTCGCCCTCGGGCTGGCAGGAGCAGGGCCCGCAGGGCCGGGACGGCCGCGCCGGCTTTGGCCCAGGCCCCGGTGGCCTCCACAGGGATAACCAGCTCGTAACCTGCTCCCGGAGAGGTGCCTGGGCTCCCTCGTGCCTCCTGCCGCCCTTCCACTAGGAACGTCCCTCAAATAAACCTCGAGGGAGGCGAMGCACCCTGCCCCAGAGGAAGGGCGGGAGGCTGGCGTGGGGCAGGCTGCTGCCCGGCCTCCACGCGCCGGGCCCGTGGGGTGTTCCCCCTCGGCCGCCRCATCCTGCGGGGGTGCCGCGGTCCTGCAGCGCTGTGCGCCCGTGCGCTGCTTTCCCCTCTCTAAAACCTCTTTATYGGTCTTAAGTGTTCCCAACTAGAGGATGATGATGCTCGTCTTCCCGACCGAACTGTTAACAACCACCAGAATTCCCTTTTCCTAATACTGTTTTATATGGCATATGAGGCAGTTTAGGACGTGTAGTCTGTTTTAACTGCATTTATTTCCGTCTGAATTTACGGATGGATTTTGTCATTACTGGGAAGGAAGGGAGTGTGCTTTTATATCTGCCCTTCCAGAAAGGCAGCCTCAAAGAAGCATAGTTCTTGGAAATCAAAGCAATCCAAAACTTCTGTTTGCAGTCTTTCACAGAAATCCTTTGGAGCTTGTATTTCTATATCTTCCACTTACTACTGTGGAAGTTAAATTACGTATTTTACTCAATGATAAAGTTCTTAATTTTTTAAGACCGATTGTACTTATTCTTTCCACTGTTTCAGATACTAACTTTTTTCCAAAAGAACTGCCTAAAATTGTCTTTTCCAAGATCGGTGAAGATAAAGCTGGTCGATAGAGATTTAGAATTTGGGGGCCTGAATGTCACTGACTGCTCAAGGGTTGTAACAGATGAAAATTCAAATGTGGTAAGCAATTTGTGTGTGTGTGTATCCCTCTAATCTTATTTCTCAAAATTAGAAATAAAACTGCTTCTGTGTGTATTTCAGCTTGGAGAGGAATCTCCTTGTTTTGTTTTGTTTTTCAATTTGGGAATTGATTTTAATGGTATGGAGTCATGGAGTACTATGGAGTGACAGATCTAAGTCTGAATCAGCTGATCAAATCACATAGCACTGCTTCTCTGACAAATACATGCTTTTCAACTTGAGCTGTACTTTTACTTCATTAGGTAGTCTTGTCCTCTGTCTACTCAAAAGAAGCATCAGCATTAGAATGATATTCAAAAAAGTAGTCACTATTCTAACACTTTGTTAAGAACTTCTGAACTTATGCAGGTGGAAAATGACAGGAAAGTGTCTCCAAGACACCTTCAAGTTTTGGTTACTACTGTGCTTGCTCTACTCTTTTCCACTCTGTGCCAATAAATACAGTCAAATGTTGCATGGTAATATCCAGGTGCCCTTTATCTAGCTTTTGCTAGGTATTGCTATTCCATTAATATATATTATATGCATTAACTAGTGCTAATCCTTACTGATCAAAAAGGAATTACAGACTTGACTGATGTATTTTGCTGGAGTGAATGTAGCTGTTCTTTCAAATGTAGTGTTCCCCATTTTACCACTGTAACTTTGAGTTACACAAACATTTACTGAAAGACATGGGGGTGAGAAGAGAATGTGGTAAGTCTGCATTGTAATTTATAAGTTTAATTTATAAAGCCTGAGATGAGATGTTTAATTCCTTAAAACAATTTCATCCCTAAAAAAGAGACTTGCATCATCCTCATGGCTTCTTCTCTACCATATTGTGAATGCATCTCTGCTGACCATTAAGCCTTTGATACCCCTCACATACATACACTGTAATTTACAATAATTGGGTTTTCAAATGGGAAGAAAACATGTATATTTGTGACACAGAAGATGAGTAAGGTTGTTGATGAGAGGACCAAGAAAGGTTTTGGAAACCCTACTGGAACAGAAAAGCTTGTCTTCCCCCTAGCTCTTCACTTACAGCAATACATTTATGAGGGACAATAAGAAAAAGTCTATAATAAAAGCTTCATGTTTTGTCTTACATTCAATTATATGTTCTTCCAAYTTTTTCCTCAGAAGAAAAGCCTGAAGGAACTAGGAGGGGGAAAAAAAAAAAAGCAACTTTTCCCCCTTGTTTTTGTCAGTCAAATAGAAGCACTGAAAATACTGARAACAATGAAAAACCTCATAGCATTTGATAAACTCTTTGCCACATTAACACACATTTTATTACCATTTATACTGTGGAAGAGTAGTTCTTTCTCTGAGGTGTCATGCCTTCACTGAAAGCTAATTTAGGCACAGAGTTGTAACAGCTCAGGAAGTCATGCTTGAAACAMGGAGAGTTGACCAAAGCATTGCTGTGCTGAAGAATTTAAAGAGTCTGCCTGCAATCCAACCTGGGTTCAGGACAAATCCTTCACTATGATATTGAAGGGAAATGTGTAGGATGTTCTTTACTGTTACTATCAGAATTAAGATGATACTCAGCTATGCCCCTTTCCAACACAGTGCATAGTTTCACAAAAAGTTATTTTCCTGTTGGAATGAACAGAAAAGATCCTTAAAATATAACAACACTGTACTTGCAGTGTGCAAATGCTTATTAACATGGATCTGAATAAGATGAAAATAACACTTGTCAGTGAAAAACGTTGAGGAATGAACAAAAGCTAAGTCTGCCCCATTAGTTGATGTTACATGCCAGCTCTTTGCTGAAACGATTAGTTCTTTTTGATGTGTTTCTGTTCCTGGACTGTCAGACAGCAAATCCTTTTCATTATCTCTGACAGTCAAGAGGCTTCAATTATTCTTTGGTGAAATCTTGCAATTCAACTATACTTCTAGTCACATCTAGAGCAGTCTGACAAGATGTACTTTACAGAGATGATTCTTACATTCACCTTGAAGTTCAGGGAGGCAAGCACCTACTTTCTGAGTAAGATGAATAAGCACCCCAAACTTCACTGTTGTCTATTCTTTAAGTTTTTGTCCAGTTTTGAATGGAACTCATGATCCTGCTTCTTATCTTCAAAGTCCTGATAAATACAAGGCATGCTGTACTCTGTGGAAATCAATACTAAATACTTTTCATCTGTCACCTTATACAGCTAAATCCTTCAGATGCTTCAGGTCAGATTTTTTTTTTTTTTTTTAAGGGAATGAAGTTCCTAAAAATATCAACTGGTACTGGGAATTTTATAAAGAACATCCATGTACCAAGTACCTAAAAATGTGTCCTCTTCTGAGCAGTGTTGTGAAATTATGTATGTTTTATACATATATTAATGCTTTCAAGAATATATGCTCTTACTAGTGTTTTACTGAGGAAGTTCACATTAGAACCAATGTTCTTCTCTAAAATTTTAAGATTTGCTTTTCTTCTCTAAGAAAAACATAGGAATTTTGGGGAAGGTTGTAACTTACTTGTGCTGTTTGTTAGCCTGACTGAGAATTAGTTAAAAGGTCTTTTGGATGAGACTGCTAGGCRTTAGTAAAATATCTTACTTGATGGCTCATAAAGATTAAAATATTATGTGTTTCAGATTGAATATAATTGTTGGTTTTGTTATATAGAAAGTGTTTACCTTTTTTTTGTAAAAAAGAACAGTGGTTTAGCTGATCAGATAGTTTTGCGCAACTGGTAAATAACCACTTAACTGCTACAGAAGTAGGCAATCTAAAAAAATCAACATAGTTGCTATCATTTTAAAGATAATAGGAATTTATTTTGCTAACATTAACAAGAATAGCTTTATGTATACTTAAATGACTTGTGAAAATATATTTCCTGCACAGTGGAGATATTTAATGTGTGATTAGCGGCCTCAGTCTCTATGCTTTCAGGAATGTCTACATTTGATAGGACTGTTCAGGTACTTAAAATTAAACCTGTTATTATCCCCTTTGTTTAGTGCCAATGGTTCACCAGTATTTGGAAATCCATGGGTTGTTTCTCAGAAACATGATAGAATCAAGTGGTTTTGATCCAGTCCTGTATACAGAGAATGTACACAAATCTTACCTCCTTGTAAAAAATAATGGTACTTATTTGGTAAGTAGTACAATGAGTGACAGGAGAAAGATTACTTTCTCAGAGCTCCAAGTTTTCATACAACATTTGTGCAGCAGCACTGTGCCCCCAAACTGTTTCTTTCACTCACTACTAAGCAAAGGTTTTCAAGTGCCCTCCTAATACTGTGCTGAAATGAGCAGCAGCTTAACTGAGCCATGCAGAACAAGTAATCATTCCTATCAAAAGAGGATCCAGGTTAAAGACTTATGAAGTGGATATCTGTGCAAAGATTCCCTGATAGCTTTAAACTAACCAGAACTGAGCCCTTTCCTAGCTTTCCGATATTGCCCTTCAGTCTTGATGCTGAATCCAGTTCTGTCCTGATCCTGACGATATTGCAGTCCTACCTGCTTTTTGTTCATACCTTTTTTTTCCTCTCTTTTCTGCTACTGAGGTGCCACATTTATCTACACTTCGTGTTGARGACGTTGGCATGTCCCATTATACYGGTGCAAGTGATACTTCAGGTTTCCTAACTCTGTTCTGATTTCTGTCTCTTTGCTTTTTCTGATCTAGGTCTCTTACCTGGAGTCATCCTGACTATGAGACTCAGGTATTGTCTTTACTCTGAGTCTGATTTAGCTCTGCAGCAAGCTATCACTCCACATCCTCTTTGCATAATGTGTGTTTTCTTGCTTTCTCCTTAATTTCCTGATGTCCTTGTTTACTCCTGCCATACCACATATAGTTCCACCAAAGAAGTGTATTTGTATTTACCTGTCATGATATATATCTCAGATTACAGGACTGAACACCTATTTCAACCTTGTCATGCTGATCCATGATTTGGAAGGTAGCTTCTATTCTTTCAGCTCTTACTAAGCTAGCAGACAGTAAAATACTCCTTCACTTATCCTGAATAGAAAATGGATTTTATCCAAGCAAAGATAGATCATAACTATATCAAGAACTGCCCACAGATCATAAATATATCTAGCTTACAACATTCCAGTATGCATCAGTCTTTATAAAAGTTTTATAGTTAAAAAATTAAAATATCCTACCTTTGCACTTGGTATGCCTTATTTGTTCCCTCACAGTCAATGTTAGCAGATAAAGAATATTATAAGCAAATTTATTCACTTTCTAACTGAACTACTCTTTTAAAATAAGATACATCTAAGTTGAGAAGAGGAACTCTCAAAGGAGCAATCTGACTTGAAATCTGACTAGCTCATGCTTATTTGGGTGGACGATTGCATCTGGTTGTGTCACGCGCTTATTACAGTTAACTGCATTAGAAGATCATAGCTGATTCTGAATGAAAGGGTGAGCCTGAAATTACATAGAACTTTCTCACTATAACTGATTCATCAGGTAGGATTTTTTTCAGCTTTCTGCCTGTCATTCATTTTTTATTATCCCACGCACTATGGTGATGACAGAGTTGTGATGAGGAACAGGCAGAGGTTGCTGTTGGGAGCCTCTGTCAACAAGCTTTATGCAGGCAGCTTGGGCATGACGATGATTCATTGATGATCAAACATGACCAACAGTATGAATGTCTGAGCAAATTTCTCCCCATTCTGGGAGAAGGRGGAAAAATGATTTGATGGCATTATTATTCCTTGCTGTGACTGTTCCTTCTTGTCCTGAGATGTCACTCCTTAGTAACTTTCCTTCTTAATATCCCATTGCTTGATTAGAAAGAGGGCAGTATGAACCACAGTGCCCATGGAAGGAGAGCATTTCTTCCACAGTTCACAGCCTTGGGAGGGTTATCATTGACTTGGCTTTCCCACTGGGCTGCGTGACCTGTAGCTGTAGCTGTTTGCTGTTGCTTTTGTTGACTTAAGCATGGATTCCATTAGCATGGCAGCACRGTAGGGCTTAGCTCTACTGTTAAACAGTTCCTCAGTTAAACAGTTCCTTCTAGATAATTGCACAGGCATAGGATAATTTTGTAATTATATTTGTTATTAACAATAARATATATATTTCGTATTGATGTCCATGACTTTTGAAGGCTACTGAGATAAAAATTAAGACATAACTCCTAGGCAGGTGGAGAAGGAACAGAGGGGCTTAGCCCCCCGTTAGTGCTCATGAACTTGGGCAAAGGCAGCATGTGCTTCTCTCAGAGGTATTGCTGTCAGGCTGTGGCTCCTCTTTCAATTTCTGTTAGCACTGTAGGCCCCTTGATATGATTAGTTTCTACTTGGCCTTAACCTTGTCGGCTCCCTTTTGGTATTCACATATTATCAACGAAATAATGCTCGTTTCTGAAAATGACCAGTTCCATTTACATTTCATAATCTGTTGAAAGGAAAAACATTTGCAACTGAATAAGAGAAGGAAGGAGCTGTCAACTCTGTTTTGTGATTACTTCCCACAAATGTTCTCACTTTTTACTTTAAAAAAGTGTTCTGACAAAAATATTAGCACTAATAGTACAGTATGCATATGTTCTCAGAGTATAAATAGTGCAACTTCATCTCATGAGATAGCTAAGGGCTCTATTCAATGACTGTAATGAGATTTGAAGTTGTTCAGCACCTCGCAGCAGGCACTCAGCACACATGGGGAAGGCAACAGGCTAAACTGATCACATGAAATGTAAAGCACCATCAGTTCTTATCAAAACCAAAGGGAGTCACAGAACTTCAGTGCCTGCAGCATCAAACCTTCCCTTCTCTGATGAACTTCAGAGAACATTTCCTTCTCTGTTGCACTGTATGAGCATCCTCCAACAGGCACATCCTACAAACAGCAGCATCCAGCTTTCACACAGAAAGTGAAACTTGTTCCCTCCAAATTAGACTCCCTTTTCAGGCAATACAGAGAAATACCTCGATGGAGCAATTCTTCCCATTCAAATATAGGAGCCTAAATTAGATGAGATGAATCCCACCCAAGTGTCTGCTCTCCTTTACTCATTCTTTACCAGGTTTCTTTTTATTACAAGAAGTCTTGCAGGTGATTTTTTTTATCAATCAAGTTGACAGAAAAAACTTCTCACATGTAGGCCATCAAGGAGAGATCAGTCTAATCTTACATAAATTCTGGTCTCCTAAAGTTAGTATCCAATTGCAAGTGGATATGCAGATATATTATGTTTAAGAGTATGAAGCGGATACATGCAATGTTTTGCAGTCGCAAAACTATAGTATGAAGTGGACACTGACAATACTAATGGTTTTGATTTTTAAAAAATGATGATCTTGCAACAACTCTGATATGATTTGTATGGAAAGTCAGAAATGAAAATTAACAAGAAGTATCCTACATATAAAAAAATAATACTTCACCTATTTTTAATACTCCGGTTTAATGTTTTGTGTCCTCTGCTGTGTTTCATACTTTTATTTTTGTTTTTTTACCACAACTATTTTCTCTTAGCTAAAGAAAATCAGGAAATGTTGCTGACTGGAAGACTACCTTTAATTTTTATCACCTACCATTTCTTTTCAATATAACTGAATAATTGTATAGAGGACACCCATATTCACTATATTGCATAAGTGCCCAATTTCTAAAAAAAAATCACACAATGTATTGTACCCTGAAAAGAAAAATATACTTGATCAGTGAATACCACCTCTTTTATGAGAGTAAAATATTCAGGGTTCTGGAGGTTTAGTTATATCTTTCTTTGTGTTATATATTAGAAAGAATGTTCATAACTGGTTCAACATGGCATAAAATTTTGTAATATACATAAGTATCTATAAATGTATAAGTATATATAAATGCATTCATAACATTTAAACACACACAAATATATTCTAGGTTACAGGTGACAACTGGAGTGTGTGTGTGTGTGTGTGCGTGCGTGCATGCAAATGAAAGATTTTTTTCTCGGCCTTCTGCAGCCTTTTCCCTGAAAAAGAAAGAATTTAGGAATATAGCAAAATTCACCTGTGCATAGCCTTTGAAACTTCCCATATTGCACCAGTTTATAGTACTAGAATTACAGAAGTAGAAAAAAAAAATAGAGAAAGCCTGTTCTTTCTATACTTTTGCCTTTTGTATGTAAGGCAAAGGAACTATGATCTCTGCCCTAAATCTTTTCTGCATGCAGTATAGCTACTAGAGAATATCCAGATCATTTTAGAAATAAGATTAAAAGAATAATAGTAGCATAATTTGTTACAAAACTCATATTTTACATGCATATTTATTTCTGTTGGTCTGCTCAAATGAAAGAAGTATCATGTATTTTTTTGATAAGGAATACAGTCATGCAACTTAAGTAGTCACTCCAAGTAAAACTCTGGAAAATCTTAAACTCATCTGTAAAGCTTTATATTAAGCAAGGATTTACTGAGGGAAAAGTTTATATCTAGTGTTATTTGTAAAAAAAAAAAAACAGTATATACATTCGTCTTTATGAGTGTTCATCCTATATATTACATAAATAGTCAAAACTATAGCTAAATATATGAAGGATTACCGTACAAAACAACTTAATTTTCTTCAGGAACTAGGTGGAAGTATAGGTTATGCCTTTTTTTTTTTTTTTTTTTTTTTTTTTTTAAGATATTCATGCTCAGTATACAAAGAAATCCTAAAGAGTTGCTTGATAATTTTTTTGAGGCATTGGGTAAAAGTATAACAAACATTTTTTTTTTGAGCAGAGCATTGGGACAGGTTGACAACTCAAAGATCTCATGATTATTTTTTTATTATACAAAACAAAATCAAATCATTCCAGTCATCTGTACTTCTCTCCACACTTTCCTAAACAAGCCAAGATATGTAAAATTGCTTAAATACGATATGAGCAAAGACTTTTTTCCATTCTCTAGCAAGTCATTTTTGGCTTAGTGCCAAAGCCTAACAAAGCTGTTTGCATATTTGTTGTATAGTTATTTTATTTTTGTATTTTAATAGTAGGAGAGCATTCAAATTCTAGAGTACAGACAGATCTAGGCATAATAAAAGGATCTATGAAGAATATATTCAAATCCTGCTGGCTTTAAAGGCGATGTTCTTGTGGAATGCTGTAGTAGTCAATGATGGCTGAATATTGGTAATTTGGAACTAAAAGATTTTTTCAATATTGTCACTTATAAAGAAATTCATGCTCTTCTTTCAGCTTCTTAAGCATCTTTTCTCCTACCTGTGGCTGATGTTTGAAAGGCTGAATCTTTACTACAAATCTGGACATTGTCACCCCAATGAAACCAAATGAGGATACATAGTTATTGGATGATAAATTGGGAAATTCTAATTGTTTGTCAGTCCATAGAATAGTAATTTTCTTTAGAAAACATTCCAAAACCCAGTTCCAATAAAACTGTTTGAA
This sequence comes from Rhea americana, assembly GCF_003343005.1. NCBI lineage: Eukaryota > Metazoa > Chordata > Aves > Rheiformes > Rheidae > Rhea > Rhea americana. Next base: position 379,890 of record NW_028185173.1, read on the forward strand.
TGGGGAATATTTTGCTGCATGCACTGGGAATCTGAAAGCAGAAAAGTAATTCTGTCAGCAGAAGCTGAGGACTGATCTGAAGTTTAGCATCTCAGTGCATCTTCACATTATGACCAGTGGTCGCCTCTGCTTATTAGTGAGAAAATGATCAATAATGGTCTTTGTAAAGATGTCCAGAACATGTCAGGTCTGCTTGTGACTCTTCAGACAATGACTGAACAAAACAATGATTACTGACTTTTTGATAACCATAAGATCCAAGGTATTTGACTTATTTCAGCTGTTCTTTCTAATACCAAACTTCCCAAGTACATTTGTCCAGTGTTTTTATTATTGCTCTTTACCTCCTCACTGAGCTCATTATGATATGTTTAAGTTGTCAACCTGTCCCAATGCACTGCTCAAAGAACAAATGTTTGTTATACTTTTACCCAATGCCTCAAAAAAATTATCAAGCAACTCTTTAGGATTTCTTTGTATACTGAGCATGAATATCTTAAAATCATCCTGTGGATTTTTGGGCCAGTGCTGAGACTAAAGATGYAGTTTAGCTCAGTTGGTTAGAGCATGGTGCTAATAATGCCAAGGTYGTGGGTTCAGTCCCCGTACAGGCCACTTGTTTGGGGTTGAACTAGATGATCTCCAGAGGTCCCTTCCAACCTTATCAATTCTATGATTCTAAACAGCTCCAACCATGAGAAGCAGATTACATATATCAGGAATTGCAGGTGGTCTTTAAAGAAGACATGAGAAGCTGAAATACAAAGTAACATCTAGATTCAAGCTGCGGGCAGCTAGAGGGCAAGAAGTTATGCAGTGATTGCTTTGGTATGTAGTGCTAGATCTTGCTTTATACCAAAGCCTTTCAAATACAGGTACATAGAATTAAGCATCCAAATCTACAATTACACTTTCAAATAAATATGAAACATTCAGCCATCATTAACATGTTTTTTCCTTCTGATTTCAATGAAATACAACAACTTTAAATCAGACACTTTTACTCTAGTTCCACAATGCAATTATTGTGTAGCTTGCCAGAGAGCAGATGTGATTCCAGGAGTCACGCTAAGGTTCTTCACCTTCAAGATTACCTAATGGATGGTCATTTCCGGATATGAAAGGACTTTCAGATTTCTGGAAGTCGTTTACTTTAGCATTGACATCAAGGAACTASAGGGGTTAAATTTCTCCTCTTTATTGAAGAACTCCTTTTTGATCCAGATGGCCTTTGTCAACAACTTGACACTATGAGCAGAAATAGTGGCTGAATGGAATTAAAGTCTTTCCCTTCCTCAGCATCTTTGGGCATGCCATTATCTGTGACATGTACATCTTTTTAATATAAGAATTTAGAGATCAGGATTTTGAAYGGGTAGAATTTAGAAATACCTATGTCTCTATGCATTAATAAAATGTTTACCCTGAAAGACAATGATTTATTGAAAGAACCCTTAAAGTGCTTCCACCTAAAGATGGAAGTTTTGCCATTCCATTTAATTTTTTTTTCTAGTTTTTAAAATCAAATTCTGTCATAGACTCCCTATAAATATTAGCTATGAATATATTACTCATTTTATCTTTAAAGGGGATATTTTTCTGTATTTTCCTATAATGAAAAGTTTCTGAATAAAAACAGGAGAAAAAGTGTGAAAAAAAAAAGTTCAACAAACATAATCCTCAAGATTACTTTCCTGGTATTATTCCAGGTCTTAAATTATTAATGCTTCTTTTTTTCTTAGAGGGTCCATCATAATCACAATGTGCTTGTGGATAAAGCTCTAAAATTAGGTGGTGTACTCCCATAACAAACCCATAACTTCAAGATTATCTTTTGAAGTAGCTATTTTTTTATTCTGAATATATACTTGTAAACATGGCATTTTCTCCAAGTTTGAAGTAGTTTAAGAAAAATAGATAAATATTTTGTAATATTTTATTACATAATTGATTAAATGATTGAGAAGGAAAGAGACTGTCAGACAGAATTTATTCATGCATAGTAAATCAACCTCTAAATTCAAGATSAGGCATGAGAACTCAGGTCAGTTAGTAACTGCAAAAATCAAATGAAAAAATGAATATGTTACATTTTACTATCTAGTGGGTAAATTAATTACATATGCCTGAGACATCTTGTGATCTTCTACCCTTTAATATTTTTTTCAGTGACTGGAAGGAAGGGTGCTTGGCAATAGACAACCCTGTTTGTGGAGAGCTCCAAGATGCAGGATGCTTGTCCCTGTCTCAAAACAGTATTTGAGTAGAGTATAAACGAACCAAATAAGTCTATTGTCTTCACAAATGAGGCAATAAATGCTGATGTCTTAGAGTATAGAAACAGTACATTTGTTTTCACATTTGTGAAATAGCAAGCATTTATTTGGATGCATGTCATTAGGGCTAAGTGAATGGTCTGTAACCAGACAGAAACAGAAGAGCTACCCATTCAGAATTCAAGGCTTAAGCTTTATTGCTCAAGATAGAATTTCACAAATATTTCTGAATATTTTATGACGTTTAAGAATGCACACAAGTTCATCTATTTGCTAGTTACATAACACTGTCACTCTTACGAAAATAGAAAGTACAAAAACTTCAGCTCTGCAAAAAGTGTAGCTGCCCACAATGTCCCAGTTTATGGGTTCAGTCCTCCAACGCAATGAGCACTTTGGTCCTAATCCAGTAAACTACTCAAGTATCTGCTTAACAGCAAGCACGTGAATAACTACGTTATGTTAAGCTGCTACTATAGCTAAATAGAAGTCACAGGGTCCTGATATTGTAGATGACATCTTTTCCTAACTATCTCTTTGAAATGTTAGAATTACAGTTACTTATCTCACTRGGTTACCACCACTCCTAAGAGCTAGTCTGTAACCTGTCATATTTGAGCGTGAAACGATTAAAAATGGTGAACAGACTTTTTCCTCTTACCAGTTGCTTTCAGGATGAGATGCTTCCAGGTGCTTGAAGGGGTTATTAGAAATTGGAGTGGAGGCTAAAGGAGYTGTAGCTTTCCTGGCTCCATTAGCTGCATGTAGTGTAATGAATGCTGTGTATCACTTAACAGCGAGATGCTGCCTGGAGCCGCTCCCACCTCTTTACTGAGCTTCACAGAAAGGGTCACTGCAAAGTTTATCACTCCTCCTGTGCTAGTTAGTAGAGTGAGGCTGGTGTGGTCAAAATGGCTGATGCTGCACTCATAACGTGACATTTAAGCTGCTCCAGCATGCTGTGCCCAGGAGCTTCCAGAAAAGTTCTAGCTGACCCAGCCAGGACTCCCTTCCATGGCCACAGGATTCTTCTTCTTTCTCTTCTCCCTACACCATTTTACCTCTTATAATCAGAGACAAATCCATGTCAGGTTCGACCTTTAACGACATCCATGTAGTTTATCAGCATGAAAATTATGCTTTGCTGTGCACATGATTTTTATTGTTACTAATACTTCATCACAGTTCATGAGTCTCACATGATGGATGTGGGCATTACCCCAGCTTGTGTGCGCCTCGTGAAGCTTCTGCCTTCAGTCTTCATTGTTGCAGTCTGCGCTATTTGCTTTCTTGCTCTCTATCCATCCATGTATAATATGACACATTTGCAACTGTAATCTCAGTATGAAAACAGCAAGAACTTTAAAAAATTTCATATATCTCGAGAGCCCTGTATATTACTTTTTAGCTAAAACAATGCTCAGATGGTTGTCACAAAGAAAGTTAAAGCGAAATGTCAAAAGCTGTAAGGAAAAAAAGCTACACATGGTAGATACAAGATTCAGTGCACGGTAACTCCCTCTTAATAAACAAGCAAAGATCTATTGGAAGGAAAATTTCCCTGCATTTGAAATTTAACTGCCAACCATCCACATCCTACACATAACTGTCATAAAGGATGTCTAAATCTGTCCTCATTTATAACATGTGTTGTGACAAGATTTGACAGTCTCTGAAAGAGCTATAATTGCCATCTAAACATCCAGCATTTTGTCAACTGCGATCATGTTTAGGGAAAGCATTTATTTCATTTTAAAAAAACTAGCATTTTTTCTTCCTTCTGAATGAGATGACAGATTTTTTTTCTCTTCTCATTAAGGGGCTGCAAGTCAGACTTAAGGACTTTTTTTTTTTCTTTTTCAGTATTTTTCCTGTTACAGAAGTTGGAACTTTTCAGACTAAGAGAATGATTACTTTAAAGAAACCAATAAAACTATAACAAAAATATGATAGATATCTTCAAAGGTACATAGGTATCTATCTACAAAGATACTGGTAATGTTGAGAATTTCTGAATGTCTTTTCATAGAATCATAGAATAGTTAATTTTGATGGGCACTCTGCTGAATATCACAACAGGAACCAAGACGAAAAAGTGGAAAAAATGTCCCCCAAATTTCCATTTATTACACTGAATAAATGTTATGTAGCTTTACTCCACTGCATATGGTCATTCTAATGCAACTGTAGACATTGCTCCATGATGAAGATTTGGAGYTGTCAGTGTAAGAGCAGAAAGAATGTTTTTGATGGAGGAAATGTGATCTGTCTCTTGGGCATTGATAGTCTATATAGGTGAGAATACAATTAATGCATAACTTATTAACTACCCTGATGGTTCAGAACTATACAAATTCTAACTGAGCCTGAGAGTTTATGTCTTAATTGTTTTCACAAAGTAGTGAGCAGTAAAAGTCACCAGCATTAGAGCAAACACTCCCCAAAAGTGTTGTTTTTATTCACTCTGGCAGTGTTCATGGTTCTTCTGTGTTTATTTGCCAAAAATATTCCAGCAAAAAAAATTTATTCACAGAAATGTTCACAACAAGTGAACAATAAGCTGTTCTTTTGGAAGTATTGGTACCAGAATTGGTACTTTTTCATGTGATTGGACAGTGATTGATGTAGCAGTGACATAGGAGCAGAATTATATGCATGTGTCCCCAAATCCTAGATTTATCTTGCTTGCCTGGTCTGCCCTTGCCAAGTGCACTATTCCTGAGAAGTGTATACCACACAGAGTGTTTGTACTGTGCTACTTTGGGGCTTTTAAGAAAGTACACACACACACATCGTATTTACATAATTACTAAACATGGTATTTAGCTGCCAATTAAGGCTCTCTTACATTCAAACCGTAATCATTATTGATTCCTTCTCATGCATACAATTGTACATAATGTGTATCAACAGTTACTCCACAGTATAAACTTTGATGTTAGTGATGATGGCCACATTATGCAGTCATTCCAATGCTCAGTTTCAGTTCAAACAGTAAGTCATAAATAATAATCTGACAACCACCAAATAACCTGTTTAAAAACAGGAATAAAAAAGTTCTTGAATAAGCAAATAATTACTATTAATCAAAACCATTTTCTTAAATTTTGCCTAAAAAGGGCATTTCAACATCCATGAATGTTTCATGGCTTTCAATAAGATCTTATGAATACTCCCTTATTAAAGAATATGCTTAAAAGAACAGAATCAATTCATATATTCCTCAGCTTCTACATATTAATAACGAGATGTTTTATTAGGAGTATCCTTAAACAATGGAAAGCTTATTTCAAGAAGCAAGGAGATATAAGTATGGATCATAGACCTGAATTAGTTATCTGGAAATAAGAACTGGTCCATTTAGATTTTTTTAAATTAATTTCTGCACATAAATCAAACTCTATTCTTCATTAATTAGAGCAACTGATAATGTGTCTTTTTGCACCTGTCTCAGATTATGTAGCATATATTTATTAGGATCTTTCCAGCATCCTAGTGTTTCAGTGATGCTGCTTCCCTAGCAAAGCAGGTCCCCTAGCTGACAGTATCTCTCTGTTGATCGTAAGGCAAAAGTACTTTTGAGTTCTAGGCTTAAGTGACTATTGGGTTCAGCAGAAACTGAAAGACAAAATGTTAGAAAAGTAGGCAAAGGCAGATATCCAGCAGATTCAAGTATCGTTGTAACTGAAGACAAATGGGTGCCTCAGTTATTCCCAGCTGTTAACACCTTCCAGAGTAACAAGAGTTTTGCCATCTCTCTGTTGATGATCACTATGCAGTTTTTAAACTTATCATCCTGAGTGACCTAAAAAAAGAAGTATGGTAAAGGGAAGCTGGAAAAGATAAACACTAGCAGATAGACCTAGAAGATATTTTTGTGGGAGTGAGGAGAAAAAAGAAGGACCTAAAAGATATGCAGAAACCTTGACAGGGAAAGAAATGGGATACGAAGCTGGAATTTTAGGGGGGAAAAAAGCACAGGAGTGTGCTCTTGACACAGGATGTGGATGCATAGGAGGCAGGAGATTTCAGGAACTCTTTAAAGGGACAGGAATTTGAAATGGCACACTGGCAGCTCAGGAGAAGATGCAAGGAGTCAGATGAATGCAATCCTTAGCCCCTATAGCAATTGTAAAGTGAAACATAAACTTTTTGATGTTTGTAAGGATCCAAAAATTCAGATTTTATGGTCATAAGTATTGTGAACAAGTATTTATTAGGATGATCGATAAAGAAAATTAAAAGACATATTTTGCAAATTCTAAATAAGTTTTATTTCTTTTCATATGAAGGAAAGGATAATTGTGTTTTTTACAGGTAAATGATGAAAAAATTTAAAATATGTCTTAAGTTTACCTTTGTAATCAATTTTAAGAGGTATGTAGTATAAATATCACACAAATCATTATTTGCTTTGCTCTGTCTCTTGATTTTTATGATTCCTTTGTATATTTACTTACTTAAGATAGGTAAGATCAGATCCTGGAATGGGAATAAATTCAGGAGATGCAGCAGCAAGCAGAAGGAATTTTTGTGAGATTCTTTCTGAGAGCATGCCCCCACATCACTCTGTTAAGGTATACAATTAATACTGAACTGTGGATCATACTTCCAGCCTTTCCAGAGGCCAGTTTGGCATTCTCCATGGGGTTCATGTGTCTCGTTAACTGAGTAGGGAGAAAGATAACATCTCTGATATGTGAACCTATGCAGCTCGGTCAAGGAAGGCAGTAAAAAGAAATTCTGCTTCTGCTAAAATAACATCTTAACTACAGCTAAATAAAGGGCTTTGAACTTGAGAGCTTCCATTAAAATTATAAATATATACGAAAAATTTAAAAGAAGCCTTACAAAATACTCTGAAAATTCTATTCTGTACTMTTTGGGAGTTTTAATGGCTCCAGTCTTAGCAATGATAGAAGATAACTGTGTTCCAGTGCTAATGTTTGTGTGCTTGTTACTCCAATACAAGAGCCTTTAGTAATCATTATTTGCATTAGCTTTTTGGATCAGGAACATGCTCTGCCATTTCTTCTGAGTGCACCTTTTTCCTAACACTGAACAGCAAGCATTTGGTTGTAAGAATCAGACTAAAATAACTGTTTTGACGCTTAAATGGATGGAGTTGTGCAGCTCTGAATGCTAATCAGCTGTAGGTAAAGAATGTTTCCTCTTGTGGGAGTTGCTAAATGTGCTAGCTTGAGCTAAAAATAACCGGCTGACCTGCCCTCCTCACAATAACATTGTGGAACTTGTCTCTCCTTGCATGACTGAGGAGAGAGTGATATAGTTTAGCTCATTTTAAGGCAGAAAGAGGTTGTTATGCTCATCTAGAAACTGACTTAAAATTAAAATATTGTAATTTGTGTATCCCATCTAGGAAAGCTGCTTTGTGAAATGGTACGTACAGATCATTCAAACATCAGAGTAGATTCTGGAATTCTCCAATTGTTTTTTGTAACACAACCCCGCTGTATTCTTCGTGATTAGCATTCTCTTATGTTGCTATGATACAAAGATGCTAACTTAAAATGAAATGGTGCCAGGAGGCTTACAGCCATGGCCATCAGAGCAGCACTGAGGGCCTGACATCAGCTATCTCTTGGGAAATCTATGGGAAAGTCTATTTTGTTGTCAGAGGCATCGGCTAAATGTCCTTGCAAGGAAGCTTCCCCATGCAAGATAAAAAGCTAATCTTGATGGGAAGGGAGAGAAAAAGACTGTTCTCTAAACCTCACAAAAGTGCTGCACAAAAGCAAAAGAACTGGGAAATACATAAAAAGGACATCAATAAGATTTTTAGATTTGAGGACATATATGAGCTAGAATGGGCTAGTAACGGACTGACAAATAAAAAGTTATATTTGAATTAGAAAAAGTTTATCTGAAATGTCTATGTTTCTCAAATGTTTACCTCACCTTCATTCCTTCAATACAGGATGACTTAGTTGCTATTTGAAAAAAGGGTCACCTTCTGCTTAGCATTTTTATTGCAGGGAATGCAGCTGCAGTTACTTCTTGTTCTTAAATACAGTGGAGCTAGTAATTTGTGACTATAAAAAGGGGACTATACAAAAACACTGGCAAGAAGTTTGTTTTGAATTCTGCTCTGCAGTTGGTCTGTGTAAGGTGAAACTATTTCATTTAAAAACAGTTTCAAGAGTRCAGATACAAGAATACAGTTTGTATTCATCACACTTTCAGGTTTCTATGTGAAATTTGGTAAACTGGAAGTGAATATTTTAACACCATGAGTCAACAATAATAAGTTCAATGCAATTTCTTTTCTTTAAAATGTGGTAGGTGCTGGATTTTAGAAAGTAAAAGACAGGGACCACAGAAAAATTGCACTTTAAAAACCTCAGGATGTTATCTAGCCCATACTCTTATCTCAGGATCAGCTGTTGAGAGAGGTTTCACTCTGCTGTTGCTCTCAGAAACCTCCAAAGATCACACAACCTTCCATGACATCTGTTATCATACTTAGTAATCCTTACCGCTAGAGCAGACTTACCTAATTCAAACCTTCTTCTGATGGCTTGCAGAAAGATCTAGGCCTTTCTGAAGTGACTTACCATAGTCTACAAGAGGGGCACTTACCTATGAAAAAAATGTAACTCAGAGCCACTGCCTGAGAGCACAGCCTCCACGGTGAGCTTCTGGGGACTGTCAGTGAACACTGTGTGCAYCCTCAGCTTATGGAGCAGCACCTTTACGGCTTAGTTCCTTCCAGACTGACTGTGTCCCATTTATATGCTAATTCTCTGTCTTAGTAGAGGCAGAACATGCTTTAGTTTACTGGTTTCAGCATAGCCCACCCACTATGTTTTATGACAAAAGGCAGCTGATGCTAAGACAATGTAAAAAAACTACATATCAATTCTTACAGAATTGAAAGACTGAGATTGTACTTTGAAGGATTCAAAATGAAAAATTATGTGTGAAATAAACATAAAACATAGCCAGCCTTAAACTTCAGAATAAATTCTACTCTCTATTTGTACTTTTCACCYGTGTATATTTCTGTAATGTCACCTATAATTCTTATTGCATATTCATTTGGAAGGCTGGCTATGCATATTTCATTGCCTTCCTGAATTAACAACTTCATCATCTAGATTCTGTCTTTCTCTTTATCGTTCCATATATTCAAATATAGCATAGAGGCTCCCAGTTCCCATTTTTTGTAATGCTTTGGATCAACTCAGACTCAGATCAAATGCCCTAATATAAACTCTTAAAATACTCTTTGAAGTATTTAATTCTCCACATACTAAATATGATATAAAATATTAATTATAGATAAAATTTAATTAAGCCTGTCATCACCAGTGTATTCTCTGTGTTGGAGAGCAAACAGGTCTTCTTTGGATCCTCTGTGATGAAGGTTTTCAGTAATAGAGATTGTCTTTGTATAGGCATAATTCTGAAGACAAGCTCCTCTTTTTCCTGTTYTTCAGGTATATTCACATTCATATGAGGTCCCTCTGCTATTGTTTAAGCCCCAAACTTCTTGTCTAGTCACCAGTGAACATGGAGAATACTTCATTTCTTTCCTCTTTGTAATAGTCCTTTACATATTTGGACACTTCTATTATGTTTCTGCAGTCTTGCATAGCCTAAACAATCTAATTATTTTTTCTTTTCTTTTTTCTTTTCTTTTCTTTTCTTTTCTTTTCTTTTCTTTTCTTTTCTTTTCTTTTCTTTTCTTTTCTTTTCTTTTCTTTTCTTTTCTTTTCTTTTNTCTTTTCTTTTCTTTTCTTTTCTTTTCTTTTCTTTTCTTTTCTTTTCTTTTCTTTTCTTTTCTTTTCTTTTCTTTTCTTTTCTTTTCTTTTCTTTATTGTAAGGTTATATTTTCTGCAACTGTGATCGCTCTCATGTAGATTCTCTGTTTCACAACACTTTTTGAAGAGTATTACTCCGAACTAGATATAGGAGTGCTCTCAAAGGATCATTTCACACATCTCATATAATCAGTCAATAATGAATATAGATAATCCATCTAGAATTAAATAAGTCAGCTAAATGAATGTAATAAGACTAGACAGATCATGAACAAGTGATCCACACAGCACTTGCAGTTTGTTCTTCAAATTTTGATTGGTAATATGATGCTATTTCCAGGTAACAATTTGGAGAAGCAAATAAGAGAGAGTGCAAGGTAAGTGGGGAGAAACCTAAAGAGGTGATTTGATTCAATTCCCTGCTAAGAACACAGCCAACTTTGCTCCTGTATTTTTTTTCATGAGGAAAAACTGAATAGTCTTATCACAAGGATATTCTAATATTGCATTTAGAGGTGATGGCGCCTGTAAAATGATTGCACAAATCAGTATCTTCCTTTCTGTTGTCTATCTTGTAATGCCTTATGCCAAATAAAAATATTGCTCAAATATGAAAAAAAGCTGTCAGCATTTCAATAATAGATGCATTGCATGAACTGAGGGTCAAAAAACCTATGTTCTTGACCATATTTGCCTCTGTTTGGCAGCTTACCTCATACAGCTTTGTGCCCCATTATTATTACATTCAACATTTCTGATGTCCTATTTAGAACCTATAAACTCTGAAGGACAAGAAGAAGGTCTTTCATTATATATTTACATCATATCAGATAAGTCGTGATGATTGAATGAAACAAAATAATTTAGGCTGGATGTGACACTGGAGGTAATCTAGCCCAATTGTTGCTCAAAGCAGGCCCAGTTAGATCTGGTGGCTTAGCGAATTGTAGAACTTGTGGACCACGATTTCTGAACCCTTATTATCTCTTTGGGKATTTTAATGACTGTTAGACATTTTTGCCTTTAAGGGATCATGAACTGATCAATTTAATTAAGAACCATATTCCCTAAAATCAAATATCTTGAACAGAATAACTCCCCAGTCTTCAAATATAAATCCCATGCAAATATAAATCTTCTTTCTTGTCTAGAATTTTGCTTGCTTCAGATAAAACTGTTAACCATAACTTTTGACTAATATTACATGTTCTCTTTGGTTTGAAACTTCYGTTTTTCCAAGATTTTTGTACTCCCTTTTGAAGACTCAGATTAAATAAAGTCAGTGGCATATTCATTTTTAAAATTAAATAGTAAAATGACAATCCTGACCTCTCAGTAGTGATTCCCTATACTCCTCAAACCATTCAGACTCAATAATGATTATCTTTTGCTAAAGTTATTTGACATTTCTTAGAAGGAATTTGATATGTAAATTTGTTCAACTGTGACCTCTCTGTGGAGGGAAATAATGTAATTGGTGGTCTCCAACAGGACCTTCCTACAGATGTGGCAAACTATAAAGAGACTGTATAGAAGAAAATTAAAGGATGTAAATTTTGCCCTTAAAAGTATAATTTCTGGAAAATGAAGGACTCTCTTGGAAGCACACAGTCAGATATGATAGTTTCACATGCAACACAGAGCTTAACAAGCTTTGATTTATTTATATGAACAGAAACATTTTTTAAAAATTGTAAACATGTAACCTGATAGACTAATTAGTCAGGCAATACAGCATTGCTCTTCCATAGTTTATTTTCATCAGTAATATTAATCACTGCACAGCAGATGTATTAGGGGTGATCCAAGGTTAAAACAAAGGATTCAAAATAATGAACTAGAGCAGTAGATGACAACATGGAAAACTTCTTGATTTATAATTCTGAGAGTCTGTTGTGGGTATCTGCATCAACTTCATGCCTTTTAATCAGACAGCCTCTGATCATGGTGATCTTTACTTTGCATTAATTTTATCTGCTTTTGGAGGTAATGTAACTGTGATAAGAGCCAATTAGTTTTGCACCATCAGGAAGGACAATGAATTGTGACTTGGCAAAACAAAGATAAAATTAACCATTTGCCTAAATGAAGCTATTCTTTGTTGTTTTCTCATAAGGCTTGTTGTGTTCAGCTCCATGAACAAGATAGCTGAGGATATGCAAGTCTACCTAAAGTAAGACATGTTCTGAAATGAACACTACACTAATGTAGTTACACTGCCCAGTAATTCAATGCTAATTTTCCACAAGCCATTAGATTCGTGTAAAGATTCTATTTCACACTTATGAATAAGTGACACAGTGAGAAATAAGCTAGCATTTCAGTTCTTGTAGCAAATGCTTCTTAAATGAGAAGTGAAATGAGCTGGATGAAAGATGCTTTTTCCACACAGGTACAACAACATTGTCTTTTTAAAAAATGCTATTGCAAGTCTTTTGCCCAAGAGTCAGACAAATTGCATACTGGAGTGAAGCAAACTGAATCACTAGACAAAATTTTGCAAGTCTATTTTTGTACTATAATAACACCATGAAGAAAGCTAACATGCAAGCTATATARCTTTACAGAAACATAACTGTAGTTGTGATACAGGTAAGCAGTTATTCATATTTCATGTGCAAGAATTATGCATTTTAGAAGTTATTTTAAGGTAATATCGTATTTATACATGACACTGGCAAAATACAAAAACCCGCACAGATTTCCAAATTATTGGAATGTGTGTCTACTTTTTATATATATTTTATATATATATTTATATATATATAGAAAGCAGAGAAGAAAACTAAAAGGGAGACCTCCAAATTTAATTAAGARCATTAAAGAGCAACTAATTTAAAAAAATAAGGTTTCTCTCCTTGTCAAACAGGGTGAAATGAGTCTGAAATTATAGAGTTCACAATTCTTGGAAAGGGAAAGATGGAAAACAACAAAAGAGAAGCAGGGACACTTTAGCARACCCAGAGATTAGGTTGGTAAAATCATAGGGATCTAAGGAAACCTAAGAAAAAAAATTGATCTAAGGAAAAAAAAGCAATCTAAGATCAGACTAAGGAAAAGAACCTAATAAGAACTGGTGTTTACTCAGATAAATGATATTAAATACAAATATAAGCTCATATATTATCCCAAAGCAGAGAAAATATAGTAAGTATAGAAGAGACAAACTAGTTTAAATCAAGGATTCTACGATAAACTTGAAAATTAGAAGGGAACATATGATGAAAGATGGAAACCAGGTTAATCTTTAATTAGGAGAATAAAATAGCACCAATAGGCAGAGACTCAATTAGGAGCACAAAATTAGTTGCAAAAAATATATATACCAGAGGTAACAAGAAATAATTTGTAAGTGATAATAACATGATAACAAGGAAAATATTGGTCTGCTATGGAACAAAGAAGGAAAGCTATCAAGAGATAGTACTCAGATGGTCAACATTCTTTAAGTCCTTTTTAATTAACTAAAAAGACTCGTTGATAGTAAAGGTCTAGAAAAATAATACTAATAACAGAGGAATAAGTTTTCTGCTTTAGAATATGGAAACAACATTCTTAACAGTATTTGAGAGATTACGTAAGTAATTTTAATTTTTTTAGATTAGTTTGATCTGATGAATATCATACAAACACACGAACACCTAATTAACAGAATTACAAAACTGTTAATAACTATATTTAGAAATCTGTGAAAGACAGAATACATACTAAGAGTCTGGAAAAAAGGTATATGTAATACCTATGTTTAAAAAGTAACAAAAGAAGGGTTGATAAAGTATAGAGCAGTTAGTTTAACTTCAGTCTTCARTATAATTATGATAAAAATCAAAAAAGCATTTTGAAAGACCCAGAACTGAAAAAAAAAAAAGGAGTAGCAGGCAACTGACATTTTTACAATTTGCGTCAAACCAGTCTGATTTTCTTTACAACAGCCCTTGTTGTTGTGAGGAAAGCGTTGGTTTTCCTAAGCCTTGGTGTAATAAGGTAATCGCGCTCTCTAACATGACCTCACAAGGAYGCTGGGAAAACGTGGTCTAGAAGAAACTGCTGAAGGCTAGTGCAAACTGCTTGGGTAACGTACCTCAAAGGACGTTTGTCTGTGGTTCACTGGAAACCACAAAGTCGAAGTGCACAACAAATATAAGGATGGCCKGTCTCATGTTCTATTCAATGTTTTCCCCAACCAGGGTAATGATTATATCTGGGGAAAACACAGACGTAAAAGGAACCATAAGTTCACCAGAGGACAAGATCAGAACTGAGAATGAGCTTGACAAATKAACAAACTAATCTGAAAACAAGATGAATTTACTATGCTTGGGCACAAGAGTGCAAAAAAATGATGTTTAGGTAAAGGTCCTTCTCTTTAAAAAAAGAACTAAGAGAGATAATGGATTAGAGGCAGAGCATGAGTTAGCAATTTCATGTTGTTATGAAAAAGCCAATCATCTTGGAATCAATTAATAGAAATATAGATGGTGAGAGATATAATATTTCTGTTCTGCTCAGGTAGATTGATTAAATTACTTTCCAAGGTCACATCTACTCCTCTTCATGACTCTGCCAGGTGCACTGTTATATTTGCTCTATTATTTCAGCAGAACAACTTCCCTTTAAGTCTTTGAGACATTGATTTGAGGCTGAAATTTTCAGAAAGGCTTAAGTATCTAATTACTACAGAATTCAAAAAGGTTTGAATGCCCATGAATACTGAGTAGTTCCTGAATCAGAATTCGGCTACTGTTTGTGTACTGAGAATCTAGTGTTGTTATAATTCCAGAAAAATTTGAGTCACTTTTAAAACTAAGTCAAAAAAGTTTAACAACTAATACTTGAATTAGCTCAGATATTTTTTCTTAATTATCTCTATTTGTAGTATATTCTTTAAGCTCAATTCAAAACTCAAATGATCAAACGTGTGCCTTTTTGTGGTTGATCAGTCATACCCTCATTTTATGCCACAGAAAATGGCCGATTCCTTCCATTTCAGCTCCCTCAGTTCCAATGACTTTTCCTTCTACTTTGAACAATCCTCCCTTTGAAATAAAAATTTGAAAGGAAACTTTCAGAGATTAGGAGGCTGGGAGAGGTCTTATTTGTGAAAAATAATTCCCAAGACAAATATATTAAATATTTGCATTTGCTTTATTATTGACAAGTCTACCATTTCCATCTAGTAACAGACTACTACAATTATCAGAATTATTAAACAGGTCATTGTTAATGATCTTACTATCAAAGTAAAATCCAGTATAACTCTTTCCATAGGTTTTATGCAAGATATTTTAAGCTGTAAATAATACTTAGAAATTCAGCATATATTGTAGCACTGACAGCATGAGATTTCCAGAATACACCATTTTAAAAATTGCTTATCCTCCTACTGGGATAGTTAAGTACTTAAGAGAATATTTATTTTTTTCTGTAGTGTGATTTGGTGATCTGTAAAAGATACCAGTGAATAACTTGCTTTGTACTCTGTTTAGCCACGAGGACATTCACCTGTATTTATTCAATTTTTCCATTTTTCTGCAACAGCTCAGGTTTGAAATATTAAATATTTAGAGCTATCAAGTACTCATTTGAATATGTAATCATTACTTCAGATTTTTATTTTGACTAAYCAAGTGACTTTTTGCCTTCATCTGTGCATCAATGACTTGCGACTTATGGCACACCGTAGGTTGTTAAAATATATATATGTTCTGGATATAACCCATACTTYCCTCTCTTGGAAGTCTATTTTTGCTGTTGTGTAAGGATAACAATAACTACATTTTAGTCAAGTCTTCACTGCTTAAAGCTCCATGTTTCCCTGATAACTCCTGCTCTCTTAGAGAGGCATTTCCTTCCCTTTGTCTTTTTGTAACATGAGTTTGGAAATGCCCAAGTCCACCTTGATTAAAACAACTGATGCCTCTCTCATATTTTGTGAATAAGTCATTTTTAATAAAGATGAAATAATATTACTGAATAAAATTATTTTTCAAATGTTCTTAGAATTGTTATTTATCAGAACCTTTCACATCTTTAAAATAGTCCTAAAACCAATGAGAGCTTAGGTTTATAAAGGAAAATAACATCTTCCATAACAGATATACAATACTTGTATTATTCAATGTAAGAAACAGTAGGCAAAAAGCTGGGGAATGAACCTGCAAAACTACAAATGGTTCTATTTTGATATAAAATGTTTTCGTCTAATAGGCAGATTAGGGCTATTCAAGCTCCTTATTTTTGTAGTAGTGAGCACAAGATCACATGCAACAGATAGCCTACTGCTGAGAGTAGTGATCTGAACAGAAGGTAACTGTTTCACAGTATAGTGTTTCTACACTGAAGTTTAAGTAAGAAAAGAGAAAGCTGTCTCAGGTTATAGACTTGAGTAGTTCCCTTAGAATACAGGCATTTTTTTGTTTTATTGTTGTTAACTTCATTCAGAACCATGGAAAATGAGTCTGCTCAAAGAATGAAGCTTTTTATTCCAACATCTGGAAATCTATTTGAGGATGCGTACCTCTGGAGGGATTCTGCAACGTGGGGAAAGGTACAGTGGTACGTGTAGTAGATATGTTAAAGTACAGGGAGGGGAGGAAGAGGGAGACTTATTTTTCTGATTTGAGGTGAATTTACATTTTTGACTATTTATTTCTGTCTACGACAAATACCAATGTGTGTTCATAGGAAAGTTAGGTCAGAAAGATCCCATATTAACAGGAGATGAAATGTAAGGAGAAAAAGACAAGACAAGACAAAAGTAAGACTTTTACAAAAATAAAAGATAAAAGCTTAGGAGGCTATTATAACTTGCTTGGTAGTTACTTTAAAAATTAGCTTTTTTGTGGAGATTTGTGCCTTTYCTAGTAAACTTCTATTAAACAAAACAAAACAAAAAACCCACCGTTCTTCATGCAGTAATGAAAAAAACTGCAAGTTCAGCTGTTGAACTAGTAGAGTTTTATATTGTTCTGAGGAATCCTCATAGTGACAAAACAAAAAAAAAAATCGATTAATATATAGAGCAATTATCACCTGTAACTAAGTGCTTTACAATGAGAGGGCATTAAGTTGGAACAGCTCTGGGCCCCTTAAATTCTTTATGAAGATAACAATAGAGAAATCCAGCCCATGGTAATTCACTTTAAACTCATGCTTTCTACTATGAGGATGAAGTTTCTTAGACCTTCCAGTGTAAACACTTGCCAAATTTGATAAAGAACCACCTTGAGTTTGCACTCAACAATGTAAAGTGGCCTGTAGTTTTGTACAGAATATGTTTTTGAGGTAAAAAATGAGATCTATATAAACGTATACATCCATGGAAGAAGACATTCACATAAGGGAGTTAGAGTGAACTTCCGAGTCAGGTAGAGATGGAAGAAACCYTGGTTATGAGGTACTTTTGAGCCAGAAGTTTAGAATTTTGATATTTTCACTAAAAAAAATAAAAAAGTACAAGAACAGAAAAGGAGTAATCACTAAAACTCAGGAGCAGCACAGGACTGCATGGAAAGCTTTTAAAAGCATTAGAACCAAACTTGCAAACCTTGAGATTTCTCTTGTAATATGATACCAATATCAAATGTTTGCAGCTCTTGATGTTCTGTAGGAAAAAGGCTTTCCAAAACCAAGTTTATAGTCCATGATGCCTGATATTCCAGCTAGTTGTAATGAAGAATGAGAATTTTGAAAAGAAAGAGATAATTAATGATCTCAGATAATGAGTTAATGTTAGAAATAGATTGTATGTGCTGCCTTATCTTTTCTCATTTATTAAGACAATATAAGTCAAGAAAGAAGAGTTTTAGTCAGAGTTGATGGAGGACTCATTTCTTGAATGTCGTTTTCCTTAACTATCTTATTTGAAATAAATTATATTTACCTGCTTTCTTAAGAACTGATATGAGTTTCTAAAGAATAAGGAAAGATTACTTTTTTATAAAATTTAAACAATGACACATTTTTGCTTAGCAAATACCTGTGAAAACTGAGACATCATTGCTTCCTTGGGTGTCTCCTATAACTCGTGTCCTGCCGCTCCACCCCCACAGTGGCACCATCAGAGTGCAACTCTGGGTCTCAGCGGCTTCTGTACAAAGCCCATCAACTTAATTGAAACCATCACAGCCAGCAGTTTAAGCAAGGGTGGCCAGACATGCTCCAAGTCTACTGGATCTGCTGAGTGTGAGAACCTTCAAAGAAAGATGCTAACAAATAGGAATATCTGTAAAGATATGCACTGGATTTCTCAGGTCATGTATTTGGAAGAATATAGCAAGTTCTACAGATTCATCAGAATTTAGGCATCAAACCCCCAATATTTGGTCTTCAGTGACTGCATACATCTAACTAAGAAGTATCTTCTTCCAAATACAGGGCCTGAGAAATCCAGTTCAGATGCTCACAGAAACATTGGAAATTAAGACACTCCCAAGGTTAGATTACAGATACCTAAAGTGATAGTTTGGTGCTCCATCTCTGTAGTCCATCTAGATTGTATATAATCTCAGATGCCTTTTTCAAGTACAATACTTAAAATTAAAACACATTACTGTACAATATGGAATTTCTTTATTTAAAGATTTAAATTGTATATGAGATATGATGATTTTCATGGTCATCCACAGAGTTTCTATCTCATAAGATGAAATATAGATCTGGACATAGCTTGGACTAGTTCTTGTACTCTCTTGGTCCTTCCAGCAATCTATTATATTCCTTAGACTCATCACACTAATTCAGTTGGACAAGGATATGGGGTTAAATATGTATGAATAAAAACACAACACTGAAACTAAAAATATGACTTCTCCAAAACTTAAATTAACTTCATAAGACTTATCAAGTTAAATATCAGACATTGTGTCTGTGGAAAGTCTGAACAGCAAAAAGCGCATTATGCAGCCGGATTTGGTGCAGCTGCAATAGGGACAGGAGACGTGGCTCCTTGGATTCTCTGCTATACTCCCTAATGTCTAGCCACTTTCAAAACTAAAATTCAAACAACACTGAACACCATTTAAAGTATATTAGGTCTGAATTACTAASCCACAGGGAGTTCTTAAATTGTTTAAAATGCAATGAGGCAAATGTCTCCCAAATTTTTGTAGCAGTATGTTGTCAGTTTAAAGGCTTATCTCTTCAAACAYAGAACACAACAAACCTTCTAAACTTTGTGTCCATCATGCATATCTTGATGTTAAGCCAAACTTTTATGTTTGAATGCTGGTATTGCTTTCTCACTTTCTGCAAATACTTTTTGTTATGAGATACTGTCGGGGGGGGAGGGGAGAGTGTTTATTAACCAGCCTGTCAGCAAAACAGTGGTTAGTTACTAAAAAAACCTTTGCCTTATCTGCAGTGTAACAGACTGAGTGCTTGGATACAACAAAAATCAAAATACCAGTAATCCAGTGTCCAAAATTATACACACCATCATCTGGGATCACAGGAAGTATCAACTCAGATCTTTTCTTTAGCATCAGAGGTAAAAGCACACAGGCAGGTGGAAAACCCTGCATACCAACAGCGAGCAAGAAAATAACATTSAAGTCTGAGCTGGAGACTTTTCCCAAATCAATTCTAAACCAAACAAACAGTTAGCGTATGGTACCCTGTGCATGCGGATTAGACAGAGCATGCACACATCTGCTCCCATCTCACTTACAGGTGTTGAAGTTAGTGAGGCTGATTTGGCCTGAAGTCACTCAATGTTTTGTCACTGGCATCAATTACAGCAGGATGAGGTTGTTCGCCATCGAAGTGTTTAAAAGCAAAATAAAGGTTTACACACTATTTCTTTCTCAGTATTTTTAAATCCTTCTCTGCCCTTTACTTTGAAAGGATACCAGTCCACACTTATCAATCCAACTTTGAACACTTTCTTTTAATCCTACTTCTTGCCTTCCTGTTAACTGTACTGTTCTTTATAAGCTTCATACTATGGACTGCTTATTTTCCTCAGTTTTCATCTATTTAGATCATTTCCTGTGGTGAGCCATACCATAGCAAGATTGTGATTATTTATACAGTAAATTCTGTGAAAGTAATGTTTAATCATCTATAGCCTCACACACAAAAAAAGAACTGACCCAGCTGATCTATACCTTTTCCAGCTACCATATGTTCAGTGCTTGAAAATACATCATACTGTGTATTC
This sequence comes from Rhea americana, assembly GCF_003343005.1. Taxonomy (NCBI): domain Eukaryota; kingdom Metazoa; phylum Chordata; class Aves; order Rheiformes; family Rheidae; genus Rhea; species Rhea americana. The sequence continues at coordinate 400,109 of NW_028185173.1, forward strand.
ACTTCCCTCCTACAGTGAGTAAACAAAATCTGAAGCATTCAGTGATTTCTCTGTCCAGAAGGGAGCATTATATCATCTAGTCTGATCTTTTCTGTGTCACAGAACACTTTCTATGACAGGGTAGTCTCTTGGCCTAAATTTTATTTTGGTTCATGTATTAAATATCTAGCTTAGCAGCTAGATAGACCAGCATTTGGTCCATCAGCAATAACGGCTGGTGTTTTCTCTTTAACAGGCAATGCCTTTCATATGTACATGCCTGCCTGTCTTTATGCCTTCTATTAGTGTTTCACAATTTACATACTTCTAGAAGAAAAACTTTATAGTAAAATTTTGAGCTTATTTGGTTTTAAATTTTCCAACTGAAATTCACAAATCTTGATCAATGCTGCATTTCAAATGTGTATGTACATCATAGCACATCATTTGAAACTGTTACTGAAATTCTTCATACAGTTCAAATATATGTAGGAGGAAAAGGAAACATTTTTTAAATGAAAAAAGATTTCTTTGTAAGTCCTAATATTCATAATGCTGTCTATTGACTCTCTCAGTYGTGAGGTATACTTTGAATTTCAGAAGTGACTTCCTATTAATATGGAGGATGTGTATTCCTCTCCCTAAGCTTTCTGTRCATATGTAATCCAACATCAGTCTGCAAAATTAATCTTTGGAGAGCCCTGAGTAACCTGGTCTGACATCTTAGCTAKCCCTGCTTTGAGCAGGAGTTTGGACTGGAACTCTCTTGTATTCCCTTCTAACCTGAATTATTTTATGGCCCTATATTTTTTTTTCTCCACAGGAAAACATCCTTTTTACAACCATCAGCCCACTGGTGCTTATGATTTTTTTTGTCTTATCAGGTCTATCTATGAAACCACATTGGTAGCAAACCTCTATGAGAACGAGCCAGTCACTGTAATTTGTGTGACATGTTCAGCATGGAATATACTTGGCTTAGTACAGGCCTTCACTGGCATGTTTCAACTGTGTAGCCCAAACAGGTTGTCTCTCTAAACACCTAACTGCATTTAGTGGTATCTGCAGTAAACCTGACCTCAGGAAGAAACTGGACTATAGCTTTCATCCACCATGACAGTGTATTAGTATTACTTATCTGATGGTAAAATCCTGGTGTTTGTACACAGGCTGTGAAGAGTCTCCTGTTAAATGCCAAACACTCACTKCTGCCCTACACAATCAAAGGGCAAAGTGCAAAATTAAAAGAGCCAAAATGGAGCTGAAAGCCCAGCATCTTTTGCATTATCTAGTGACAGGAATTTGCCAATAACTTTTCAAAGCACTTACATGTTGGACCACTCCTAGATGCTCCAGTGGTTTGTCCTTTTTATTTTTTTTTTTTTTTTTCTTCTTATAAAGGCATCAGACTTAGAATTTCCAATAACCTAATCTGACAGAACGATATTTCCATAACTTGATCTGGGACCAATGCACTGACACTACACCATCACCTGGTGACTCTTCATTCACTCCTAAATTTGTTTTATAATTCTTCAGTATTGTCTCACATTTCTTTTTGAAGAACATGAGGAAGTTATTCAGTAGCTGCTGACTAGTTTGACTCCAAATTTGGCAAAAGGAGAATTGACAGATTTGGGAGGAGGGGTGTCAGAATTAGGCCTTTCTCAGCCATCTCAGGTGTATAGAAAAGAGTAACTTTCAGGAAAGCAAAATCTCTGAGTTATCCCCACATTTAGTCCAGTGACCTGACTCTAGGAAAGAATATATAAAAATCAGGATAGTTGTTACCACAGCTTGATTTACCTTCCCCTCCCCCTCGCATTTATAATGTAATGCTAATCAGGATGCTGCTGCTGAAGCCTACATTGAAAAAAAGCGATGGAATAAACTGCCACCTAGAGTTAAAGCATTGATGTTAATACTGTGTAATGTGTACATTCAAGATAGACAACTCTAGCATTACAATATTCAGGACTAAGCATAGTCTTTGAATGCTAGCAAAGTAGAGATTTTTCAGGGATTACAAATTGAATMTCTGTGCATAATTTCTTAACAGATATTAATCTATTTAAGAATCACTGCATAACTGAAGATCATTATCAGCATATGTTATTCTCACTCTCTTTGACAGGAATGTTCTARATATAAGTGCAGATCAGTAGACAGAACTATTATTAATGAAAACAAGGTGTCTTTGTTTTATTACTTCTTTGCACTGCCACTTTCAGTCCATTGGGATGCCATACTCACACATACCAGCAAATCTCCACAATTTTATGGGCTGGTTCATATTATCTACACCTGTTTTAAGAATTCTGAACATTTTMATATTTATTTTCAAATTATTATATTAAACAGGTCAACTAACTTTTGAAAATGCTGGCTTAGTCTTGTACCCTCTCGTAGAAAAGTAGTATCTACATCAGAGCAGTTGTGGCAGCTGAGCACTGCAGTTAGTCTTGCAAGTGGTCATTGTCCAAAAAACTCAGAGCTCTGACTCCTGTGAATACTTAGCTTCTCCAGACACTGATGGCTTTTGGTAATACCTTAACCTCGTATAGCACTTTACAGAGATTTTATATAAACAAATTATCTTATTAGATATACAGCAACAAATAGATTAGAGATGCATACAAACCTATGACAAAGAGGGAAATGGAACTCACATTGCTTTGATGTCTTCCCATGGCACTACCTACCACAGTAACCTGTCTCTCCTTTCACATAGCACAGGTGTATTAGAAATTCTTTTTAGGCTACTTTTCTAAGGAAATGAAGYGTACCCAATCATGCTGTGTGTCTACAGGTCTGGAAGCCTTTCCTCACCATCTTTTGGACCCAATTCACCCCTTCAAACTGGATAGAAGACAGTTTAATTCCTGCAAGGTTGAGCAGAGGGGGGAAACAGCCACCTATAAAGGAAAGATCAACAGAATTAAGCCATTTTACATTTTGTTTTGTAACAGCTGACCAGTTAATGCATAACTGCACATTAGAAAAGTCACATACTAGCCTCTTGTCTGATTTGCAGTACRGAGGGTAAGGTTCAAAGGAACATGGGTCTATTGCAGGTGGAGCAATAGTGGAGAAAGAGGGAAGCATTAGAGATAAAAAAAAGAATAAATCCATAACAAACTAGAAATCATTACTTCTGCCTTTAACATGGAAATTTGCATGCTTATTATGGTTTCTGAATCCTTGTCTTCTTTTCAAATAAGAGATTGTGACCACTCAAATGATCAACTTAAAGTAAAATCCAATCAAGAAAATTGTCAGTTGTAGAYTATCAAAAAGCATATGCACTTTGAAAAATCTAGTGTGTACAGTACTTTTCCAAATGAATAAAAAATCAATTAAAATTGTTATCTGTAAATAATTCATTCCGACAAGGTGGGGAACCCTCAAAACTTTGTACTAAAAAGTAAGATTCAGCTCACAGACTCTGAAGTGCTTTTGGCAGCAAGCCTGTAATCAAGGACTGAAAAGATAGTAGAGATTATATTGACCTCTTAGAAATATTTTTGTGAACTCATTCCTGGCAAATAGAACCTATGGTTAGCCTGCGCCATGGAAGTGCAGTTATTCRTGTAGGGGTCAACAACACATTGTGTAGCTAGCATTGACAAAAGGGATTCAGCTTTTATGATTATGAGACCCTCTTCGAGGATCACGTGCTGCTAGACACTGGATCCACCTGATCAACTGTGACAAAGGCATCTTTGCCAATTGGCTGCCAAACTTAGTGAGGAGAACTTTAAACTATAAATGATGTGGGAGGGAGATGACAACCAAGTGAGGAAAGTGGTAAACTTGATTGGCGAGGAATGGATGCAGGGAGCTGTGGACAAAAGAGACCTTCAAACAACAAAACAGAGCAGATGGGGGCCCACTCCAAGTGCACACACATAAATAAGGAAGTGATAAGGAAACAGCATACATACAAATAAGGAAGTGATAAGGAAACATCGTAATAGAAGAAGCTCTTACACCTTTTCTGGAAAATCATCATGACTGAGCATCTCTCTAAAGCACCTGAACAGTAAAGCATGCAGCCTAGGGAACAGACAGGAAGAATTAGACATCTGCACTTGCAGGCCTGGAATCTCAGGATCACAGGCATGAGATGGGATAGCTCATATGACTGGAGTGCTGCCATGGATGGATACAGGCTCTTTAGGAAGGGCAGGCCAGGATGGGGAGGTGAGGGAGCTGCCTTTTATGTGGGAGAACAACAGGAATGCATGGAGCTCAGCTATGGGATTGGTGATAAACCAGCTGAGTGCTTATGGTTAAGGATTAGCAGACAGACCAACATGGGTAACATTGTGGGAGTCTGCTATTGACCACCTGATTAGGAAGWAGTAGATAGGTGTTCTTCAAATAACAGAAAGAAGCCTTATATTCACAGGCCCTGGTCCACGTAGATCTGAACCACCCTGATATCTACTAGAGGGACAACACAGCAGCACACAAGCAATCCAGTAGGTTTCTGAAGTGCACTGATGATAACTTTCTGATATAGGCAATGAAGGAGTTGATAAACACAGGCACTCTGCTGGACCTGATACTCACAACCAAGAACAAACTGGTTGGAGATATGAAGGCTGCGGGCAGGCTTGTTTGCAGTGACCATGAAATGGTGGAGTTCAGAATCCTGCAGAGGAAAACAAGACAAATAGCAGGATCACAACCTTGGACTTCAGAAGAGCAGATTTTGGTCTGTTCCAAGATCTGCTTAGAAAAATTCTACAGCAGATGGTCCTGGAGAGAAGAATAATCCAGAAGAGCTGACTGATTTTCAAGCATTACCTCCTCCAAGCTCAGGAACACTCCATCTTGAGGTCCAACAAGTCTAAGGCAGCAGGAAGCCTGTGTGGATGTCCAAGGAGCTCCTGACAAACTCAAAYATAAAAAGGGAGTACACAAGAAGTGGATGACAATAGAGGAATACAGACTTACTGTCTGAGCAAGCAAGGGTAGGGTTAACAACATCCGAGATAATACTGCATTGAACAGAGGTTACTCTAAATTTGTCTCTGACTGCAGAGATCCTCTATACTGCAATTCAGAAGTCTAACTGTAGAGCTTAACTAAAAGCAGTTGCTAATTGCCTGTTCTTATTTCTGTTGTCACTGAATAAACTAAGAGCTAAAGTTTACAATGAAGAAAAACCTAGTATTTTGTACCCATAGTACTAAACATTTCTTAGAATTCTTCTTTGGAAATTTAGTGTGTGCTCCAAAAAGAGATGCAGATTTAGTTTTGATTTAAGCTCTTTATATAAGGTCACAAATAAGGCCAAGTTCTATTTCTCTAAGCACCAATCAATAGTGTTATCAGTTAATAGATGGTGTTTTTATATAAACATTTGGTAAAAGTAATATCTTATGACAGAAAGCAATTAAGAAAAATAAATAATTGGGATAAAGTGTGTCTGAGCTGGAACAGAAGGTAGGAAACAAGAACTGAAAGTTCTGAAGACTCAGAGCAATGCTCCCACAATGACAACACCAGGACAAGACAGGCTGGATCTTGAAGGAATTTCTGTGGTGTTTCACAAGCAGAAGGTCTGCTCTAGAACCTCAGAGCAGTGCTTTGTTACTAACAGCAATGTAGCATTATGGAAAAGATCACTAGATGGTGCTAGCAGAGACTGGTATACTCTTGTCTGACAGAATGAGAAATTTGTTTTTGAAAAGACTGCTTAGCATCAGTGAAACTAGAKCAGAGTTCCCTGTTCTCATTCTGTCATTTCATAGGTTCACAATTTCCACAAAGCACAGAACCAAAACGTTGTTATCCAGAGCTACACTAGTCAGTGGAGAATGGAAGTATAAGCATCCCTTATGTCATACATCTGGGGGGCATAACATGCAGCTGAAGTTTTTAAACTACTCCACATGAAAGTATTCTTCTAAAGTTTGTTAGCCTTTTATTAAGTTTCACATTGAAGTGATCCTTCTGTGTCAGGAATTAGTTTCCTTAAACTAAAATATATTTGGTACCTAGTAGGTGCTTCTGCAGGAGGCAGAAAGATCTGTTTCCAAACAGGTAATTAGGTTCCATGATCTGTCTTGTTTTATTGAAACAGCAAATTAATGTTTTGGCACATTCTAAACCAGAACATTGTACTCTGCTTCCCAATACTTCATGCAGAATCACACACTATTACAATTCRTAACCTGAATATAAGACTAACATCATCTGTCAGCTGAATTAAAAATCACCCAACACCTGATAAAATAAGGAAATATCCAATGCCTTTCCTTCTCCTAGCTAGACATGTTCATGAGGGTTTCACTCACTGATTTTTCACTTTCTCTCAAGCTACTGTAGAAACCTAGAACATGAAAAAAAAAATAGAAGGCTTCTAGACAGGGAACTTGTTATTAGCTCTGCTCTGAGGTGCCAAGCTGGCAGGTTTGGAAGAATAGTTTGGAGTCAGACAGAATTGTGGGTTTTGGCATAACTTTGCATTCATTATAATCAATGGTAAAGGAATTAAATTTCAAGAAGGAGTAAAGGCAAAGTTAAGCCAAGTTTTTCCTTAGTATTATACAGTTAAGGAAACTCAGCAGACTGAATTGGACATTTGTGGTTTCTGACTGATAGAAATAGTACAAGTATGATGCAATCCCTCTGATTCAAAACACTTTCCAGTTTGTCTAATATAGAGTAATAAGCTCTGAAGAGTAATACTCAATATGTTAACTTAAGCTAATACTTCAATAAATGGATGACTATTGTTACCAAGTAATACCAAGAAAGAAGAGTCATTGGCCAAGTTCATTAGGATTTCTGTATCTTTTAGCAGCTTCTCAGATAAATAAAGGTCTCCCAGTACTCTTCTAAAATTAGATGATTGAAGAACAAAAAATGTCTCCCTCTTCCCATTTAGTTGTTGGTATGATRAGATCCAAGATTGAAAATTACCATCTGCTCAATTTATATATGGACTCTGTATTCTCCAAAASAAGAGAGATTTCAAACCAGGAAGTCAAGGCACTCATAAGCCATGAGTCATAAGCCATTAAGGAGCAATGAGAGCAGGGCTGCTCCACAAAGCAAGCACAGCATAGGCGAGGCAGGACACTCCCACAGCACCTGAGCTCAGCAGCTCAGCAAGCAGAGCAGGAGTAATAACAGCAACAGGTCCTATCAGCCATCCAGCGATCATCAGGCAAAGTTACAACTCATGTCTAAGATCAAACACAAGAACTCTAAATACATCAAAAACCACAACAGCTGCAATCTCCAAAGAAATAACCAATAACAAACAGAACCAAAATCAAGCACACCCACACCATAACTCAGGCAGGGATCACTGACCCAGGCTAGAGCTTAAATGGAGCTCCTGGGCCAATGGGCAGAAGGTGTGAGGTTGGAGGTTCCAGGTGAGGCTAGTCAGTGCAATCACAGACAATTAATGCACACAGGGCCCTGGGAAAGGCATAAGTCACCCTTCTTCACACACAGGGAGAATTGCTTTGGTTGTAGAATTGCAGATATACTGCTGAAAAAACTTACCTCAGAAATACTGTCTTGAAAATCTCAACTGATATAAAGAACCAGCCTGCCCCTGATATCTTCCCAGAAAGAGAACTTCTGACAATATCCTAAGAGGATAATTGGGTATAGGTATATATTCATAAACAGTAGCAACACCAACTAGAACAGAGACTGCAGAAAGAATACTTGCTTATTTTCTGTAGGTTATTATCTGTATTGTAGTAGAGAATGCAATTTTTAGTCTTTAAGAGATAAGCAATTCTAACAATGAATAAAGGATAGTAATTCTTGAAAACATTTTGCCAGAAATTTTATAGTTCCATTATTTTGGCCTTGTTGTCTGTTTGACAGATAACAATTCTATTAGGTTTACTTTGTGACTTTTAAATAATTTTATGAATTTATACACCTATTATTAGCTTCTTCAGGTTTTTATTTTTAATATTTAGTCAGTTCTTATGCCAAGCATAAAGGTAGAGCCATCATTGTGGAAGATATAATGCTCTAAATTAGGTCTCCTGGGGCTTGTATGGGAAAGAGAAAGAAGATACTGTGATTAATAAAAGAAATTCAGACAGATTGTTATAAAGTTGGCAAAATAAAGGATCTTAAGATATTTCTGCACTAATGTTAGAAGCTTGGAAGAACAGCAGAAACTACTACAGATTTTCATGAATAAACATAATTATAATTGGATTGACAGAGACAATGTAGGGAGCACTTCACAACTGAAATGCACATCACTGACATCCAGTACTCAAAATCCAGGGACTGCAAAAGTACTGTGGAAGTGACAAGCTTACGCTATTATATGCTTGGAGCTATACATTAAAGGGTCATCTCTGGATACAGATCCAGGAAATATGATCTAGCCTCACATTTGAAACAGTGATTCAGAGGCTTATTCTTTTTGAACATTTGTTGGTCTTCTACTTTTGTACTAATTAGAATCATATAATTAACCCAATATCACTTTGGGAGCCAATGCCTTATGCTGAAAAACATGGGACTCAAAAAGAAGATGCTCAGAATTGCTTGTAGTAATTCCTCATGTTTTATATATTAAAAACATGAAAAAATATGGAATAGAGTGAAAAGGTAACTTCATCATTTTAATTTCAGTTTGGCTCYTTTTTGTGTGCTTTCCTTAGAAAATGAGCATTACAAAATGCTTCTGTTTCTGTAAGTTCCCCTTCTGGTAACTTCTCTCTTCTCTCCCCAGGTGTCATTTTTCACTAAACTTGAGGAAGTTTACCAACTTTCAACTTCAATGCTGTGGCAGTAATTGAAACTAGATTCTGAAGAGTGATACTATTAAAGACACTTGAAAGAAATGTTTGAAGAATACAGACTTTTTCTATTCTATTTAGCAGAAGCTACTTGGTCAATTTACATGTACCAGCCAACTTGCCGGCATGTGCAGAACCCTGAGCTAGACATAGCATGGGCTTTGTCTCATACAATACATGAACATTGATCTGCTCTGCTAGCAGGTCAAATAAGGTAGATTTAGGATTTGCTAGGTATTAGGGTATTTAGGTAGCATTTACAAAAATTGGAGTACATTGGAGTAGGGAAGGTGTCAGCTAAGGTCTTGGAGAAGACCAGAGTTCTACAGTGGGTGTGCTAAAGGGACCATGGGAGACATGAGATTATTGTGAAAGTATATGCAGGACAAGGACATAAATCTAGGAAACCAGACTTCATATTTTCCACTGCTTTTGAGGCAGCTTATTTTGCTTCTTATTATTCAAAACTAGGGTTTGAACAGAACTGTTTTTATCTTAACATCAAGAATACTAAACTTTGTGACTCTAAGTTTTGTGGAAAGACCTTACAGGAGCCTCAACTGTTTCATTTTGAAATCATATATCTTAACTGAAATAGCAATATGCTGTATCTTTAACAAGATATATTTTCTCCATCATGCTCTTTAGCACGAGATAAACATGCAGGTTTGCACACAGGCACACTCACATACACTCACACATACAGAGGTTTCTTATCACATAAAAATCAGTCTAAAAGCATAATTTAAGACATACCTCTCATGAGTAATCTGCATGTTATACAACAGCAGCTACCTAAGAACAGCTGACACAATTYAGCTGGTTTGGAATACTTCCCTGTAGCTTATGAAAGAGTTGAAATAYAGCATTAAGCTTATATAGGAAAAAAGACTACTTTTATAATCTTAGCAAGATAGTTTAAATATGTACAGGTCCTAGCATACTAAAATATTCCTTATTTGCTAAGTAATGGCATGGTGGTCTGTAATAAACAATAATATAAAACAACATGCCAAAGATCCCCAGTCTTACAAGACACAGAATATCTCAGAAAATTATGGCCTTACTGTTTTGATTTAATCAAGAAAGCTTTTTAGAGCATTTCTTAAAGACATTCATACATTTCAAATAATTTTTTTGAAAACAAAACTGGAATAATCTGGTTCCTTGCCCTCCCCCTTTCTACTTTGCAGTACATCTATTTTTAATATTACTATAAAACCTTTTACAACATATACAACATTTTTATCCCTCATCAGAGTATTCCTTCAGTACTACTATCAGCTGTATCATATTTAAATGGAAATATATTTATTTTCCATAGGTTTCCTGTTTTATGTTTAGTATCATATAACGCGATTAAACTGTGCAGCCTTTTAAGATGTAAAACTTATGGATTTGCAGAATCAGCTCACGATTATACATTCAGTTTAATGTGGCTAAATCCATGCTGCTGCCAATAGTGTGGCCTATGCTCCTGGACTTACTGGACTGCTCCCTCTTGAAAGCTTCAGTGCTTGTAGCAGCACAACGAAGAGAGTGGGAGGGAGTAGCTAGGAAGAGACTGGTGGCAGTGAATTTGTGCCAGATTGATGTGAGCATGTAGCCATGGCTGCAATACTCTTCTTTGCAAGATTTTAGCAGCAGAGATGTAGTTTTACTTATTTCTATGAAGCATTTAGCATTTATTACTATAAAAAAGTGTATTTTCCTCATAACAATTGTCATTTTAAAATAAACAACTTATAAATAATTATTATGAAGAAAGTACATTTTATTAGTATAACCATTGGATTTTAATGGCCATTTAACTGTCAAATCACGGCAGATGCCTGCGCATCTCAAAACTGATCTTAAGACTATTTATGATCTGTATCACAAGTCATGTTTTCCCTTTTTTTTCTTTAAGGGAAAGGCCTACTCCAAATACTGGTGAAGTCAGTGAAGAGCTAAAACCTACAGGTTCCTCAGTAATCTAGAAATTCATAAAAATTCGAACCATAAATAATTTTGGTTTCATGTCACTCACAACAGTAAATATAATCTTACACATTAAAACTGAGGCTACTGGAAAAGGATACAAAGAAGCATGTTGCTTACTTTATGCACCAGATCCTGAAAATTAAAGTCAGTAACCATCATAGTAGACCTATGCACCTGAACAAGCCAAATGATATCTTAAAAAAAGCTCAACTCTTAAAATTAAATGTCATTTCTAATTGGAAAACAAATCACAAAGTGCCACTCAAACTATTTCATTTTGTACATTTAAAAAGAATTTTTTTCCCCACATCGCTTCTGCAATCTTTTAATCAGCACCTGTGTACTTTACATACATGATCAGAATGTTAAGTACRAAGAAAAATGTATTCTGTGGAAATAGATGTCATTTTTCCTTCTGTAGCTCTAGTGCAGCAAACCAATTCATTCCAATTCGTTCCACAGTTGGATTTTATCTGTATGTAGCATAAAGATTAAAGAAAGAATTTACAAAGATATGACAGCTTCCACATAACTAGCTATGTATATTCCTGTGAGTAAATGCAGCTCTATTCACAATGGAAAGTATTTTTCTTTATTACCTCAGAAATGTATCAGAGTCTCTTAATTTTTCCAAATAAAAAACATCTTTTAATGGAAAGCTAAAAAATTAGATCACTAAAATACATTTTCTCTACACTTTATTTTTTTTGTAGAGTTAGGGGGTGAGAAAAAGTTAGAATAAGAGCATTTCACTACTTTCTATTCCAATCTTTATTTAAGGATGGAAGGACAGCGAAGAATCAAGCTCTCAGCCACAAACACTTACATGCTATGGGAATCCTTTCTTGAGGGTGGAGCTCTCTCTCTTTATAGTCTGTTCTGGGCATGGAGTGCCAAAGTGATTAAAGGTCTTCCAAGTTCTAGAAATCTACAGATTTTTGAGAAGAATATTGAYGAATTGCTTAAAATATTAAGCTGTTTGTGGAGCAGTGATTAGGATACAGCTATGCAATCCTTATCAGTAGGCAGAGGTCAGAAGGTGTTTTAGGTGCGTTTTGCTCACAGTTCTACAGACACACTTGTTTGCCTTCATTCTGTGGGTAGAGAGTTTGTAAAAATTATTCCAGTAGCTAAATTAGCAGAAACAAAAGTTTTTGAAGGCCCAAAGCCTCAGGAATAGCAAAGATGGAGGTTTTGAGTCAAGGAGTGTCTGTGTCACAGACCAGAAATGCATCTTCTGGCCTTCTCTGATTTTCTAGGGCCATAGGATTCACATATGTAGCAATTCCGTGCCAAGAGGAAGGAAGAAAACTTGCTTGCCTAAAGCAGAATCCTTTATAATCACATGGCTTAGACACAYGACTCCATGGATGCAGGCTTTAGGTGAAATAAGAAAACCACAGGGCCTGCTAAAATTATGTAGTGTGATATATATATTTGATATGTCTCTTCTAGCTCTTTCATATTTATCAAATAGCTTTAGGGATTATAGGTACAGAGATGACATTTCCTTTCCCAGTCAGTGAGAATGAGAGATGCATCAGAACCAAAAGTGCTTGTGGGAGCCAACACCAGCCTTGTCCCAGAGCACCTTTCCTCCTGGAGAAGCAGCTCTCTGGCTAAAGGGTGAGCCACAAGGCGGAGGAGGCAGCATGCTTGCTCCTGAGGCCACCCTGCCCAGGAGCCAAGAGCAGAGACAACAGCCTGTGTTCATGCTCWGCCATAAGAGAGAGAGGTATTTCTGTAACGGATATGGAGGCGTTGCCATACTGGGGAGCTAGGAGAGGAATGGAGGAGGGAAGTATGCATGATAAGCCCAGRATGARAAAGAAGGAAAAAAARTAAAGAGGCATTAACTCCGTATGTGGTGGGATGAGACATAATAAAAAAAAGTGCTGGTTGAACAGACAGAGTAAGAATAGATGCAAGTGAACACCAGGAGACTTTGTGGGACAGATATTTATTTTTCATAGAAGGATGTGAACGAATTGTGCTAAAAATATATTATTYGAAATATATTATTCTAACTTGTTCCTGTTTCTTTCCTTGGCATTTTTTTTCTAAATGTGTTTATTGGATTGCTCCAATAAAAGTACAATAAAAGATCTAGTGGTTTATGTTTTGTAACTGATAATTCTTTGTTCCAGCTATGYTCTGTGACTATCCTCAGATACTTTGGACCTCAAATTAGACAACCAGCTGCTGTTTGGGTTTTAATTCTGGAGGCACTTCAAAAAWCGTGTTAAGTTCTTAATTGCATCATGCATTGAGGAAAAACTTGATGAAACTAATATTGTTCTTAATTTGCAAGGTTTTAATTGACTAGACTAGCAAAAATTTTAAAACAACAGTATTAAAGTCTGCAGTGCAATATAGGCATAGGTGAGAACACAGGTTTTTTTGTTTGTTGTTTTTTTTTTCCTTCTTCATCTTCAAGACACTGTTGATTTTGGAGAAAAGCTTTTGTTTGTTTGTTTGTTTTTTCTGGCAGTTAYTGCATCTTTCAAAAGTGAATCTGTGTTTGTAGTAGGAACCTAGCAAGAACAGTTTTATGAAAAGATGTTTATCTGTAAAAATCCCAGACCTCTTACCAGGATGATGACTAAGCAGATCTGAAGTTCCATTTAAAACTGCACTGCAGACTGCTGTGCATAGCTGTTCAAGAGAATTCAGCTTAGTCTGTATTTTGCAATCTCAGCTTTGACTCTGGAGTTGTCTGGGTCAAGTGATGTTTATACCCAGTGTTTGCAAATAACATCTATGCCATAATATTTTAGATTTAACCTGAGGATGTAATTTGACTGCAGTATGTGTACTGCTTGTAATATTAGGCATAAATATGCCTGAAGCACTGTACACTTAGCTTGAAGGAAAAGTGTTATGCTTTAAAGCAACTCACCTCAAGGAGGAAAGGAAAGAGGAAACATGCATTTTAGGCTTACAAATCTTTTTCAAGTTGGCATTTCAAAAACATCTATTTCAAGAGAGAATGGAAATTACCAGGAAATTATGAGATATTAATAGGGGGAATTTCACAGTCCTACTTTAAGTTAACTTGGACAATTAATACTTAGGTGTGTAGTTGCTCTATAAAAGCCTATCTAAGATAATGCCCTTGCAGATCCTTCATGACCTTAAGTGCATTGCCGAAGCCGCAGGTGTGTGTCAGCAGCCATGAATAAGCTGTTCTGATTCTTTCACAATGAACTATGGGAAAATCTGTTCCCTTTTGGGAACTAGATGTAAATTATGAGAAGAGACAAGTGGCAATCAATCCTATAGCCTCACTGTAAAGTGAAGGGAGAACCCACACCAGGAAGTTGGTTTCTTCTTCACACCTTCCCGTCCAGCTGGCTTTAGCTGATAGATGAAAGGCTCTTGTATGTTAAGAAAATGGGGAGTACTGGAAATAGATGAGTGAGAGCTGAAGTTAGCAATATAATGTTCTTTAATTCTAAGTGGCTTGCAATGGTCCTGCAGAAGGCCTCCTAACTTCTAGAGGGAGTCTTAAAATCCGGAAGTTTTTTTTTTTTCAAAAAGTAGTTATAAAAAAGAAACATCTTGTGAAAATCTTGAGGAGAGAAACAGAGTCTTGTAAGATAAACCAAACAAACCCTAGAGATAGTAAGATGTATCAAATCTTTAGTCAAGATCTCATTTTGTATATAAAATACAATCAGTGAAAGACTCTACGGCCTCTCTGACTATGCATGTAACTATGAGGATCAGGAGTGTCCTGGGAACTGGTTTTTCTGGTGGAAGGAGGGGCTGGTAGTCCTTTAATGACTGAAGGACAATTTGGAGCTGATGTATAACCAGTTTTCCAACCTCCTTCAGGAGACCAACAACTGACTTATGTTGTAAAGTACATAAGAGAGAGCATGCTGGGTCTGATTTTAACAAAACTGAAGAAAAGGTTATCTTTCAAATAAGTAATGACTGTTGTAGTCTTCTGTGCTGTCCTCTTCCTAATATATTGTAAGCAGCATTTCATTTCAGGAGTTAGGATTTACTGAGGCTCATTTTGATGATTAAATTAAATCTCTGCTTTTTGCAGTACTATTTTACATCTGTCTTTGTTACGAACAAACTGCTAAAAGTGGGAAGCAAAACAAACTAAAAAGAGAAAGAAACCAAATTGTAAAGTGACCTGAAGGGATCTGAGCAGTGAGAACTTCATCTCTGAGAGCAGATAGAATACTAATAAACTCCTTTACCTGGAGAAAATCAGTAAACAGCAGTGACGCACAATGGAAGAAAAGTATAAGCCATCCAGTATCCTCACAGTTTTTGCCAAGTCCTACAAAGTAATCAAAACTTACAATGTTTAGCTTCTTTCTTAAAGTTGCCAGATTTATGTCATTAAATGCAAGCAGAAATAATCTTTTAAAAGAGTTGGTATACTTTATGATTGTAATGCAAAGCCTGAAGATATGACTTGACTGCTTCTTAAAGGTTCAGGGAGCGGAAAATGTAAACAAGTTTTATTTCCAATCTCATGATTCTTAGAGCTTGGCTAATGGCTGTGAACACCTGGGGTTGCTGACACTGCAGTCAGAATATTTATTTCATCTTTAGCTATTCCATTCTTCTTTTTTTCTCCCCTCCCTGCTCCATACATAAGTAGATTAACTGTCTCAGAAAAGTTGTTGATTACAGATTAGGCATTTAGGTTTCTGTGAAAAACATTATTTATAGAGAAAAAAAGCAAAAATTTTTAGAATAACTTCTAATCTCCCTCACACTTCCTGGGCTAATGCATTAAACTACAAGGGTATTTATCCCCTACTCAGCTTTTAGTTTTTAAATACTTTCCTAATTAAAGAACCTCTCACATCATGTGTTAGCTGCAGTGGAGTTAAATTTCTTAGACTTTTTAGGATAACATTTTCATCATCTTCTCTCTCTCTCTCTCTCTCTCTCTTTTTTTTTTTTTTTTTTTTT
>NW_028185173.1:415827-422288 GCF_003343005.1 Rhea americana
CACTCAAAATCAAAATGGTGTGCCTGTTTTGCACTCCAACTAAATTGAGCTTTTTTTTTTTTTTTTTAATGCGTAGTGAATAGTTTTGCTTCCTATTTGGACTTCTTTTCACTAACCATCAATCTTATTATGCGGATATTGTCCACCAAAATGTTTAGCTATAACCTGTTTTGTGTTCTCATATCCCATTGGCCTTGGATATCTTTATTTTGATCTTGAGTCGATTGCAAAATTCAGTATCACTGTGCAGTTTTATTTGATTATAAGTTATTGGGCTGCCTCTGGCAAACATTCCCATTATTCCTCATTCTCCTTCTTGAAAATACAGAGTTTCTTTTTCTTTTTAAAAACTATACAGTAGGCTGTTTCAGGTAGTCGTAAACCTTACCAGCTTGTCTTACTGTTGTCTTTCAGTTTGCAAAAATAAATGAACAGTTTCTTTTTATTGTTCTTGCCTTTACTGAATGTTAGGCTGCCTCTTATTTTAATTCCAAAAAAAAAAATTTTTTGTTGATTCAGTCTTTCATCCTCTCATAGAAAATGCTTGTGGAATTTTTACTTCTAGAATACCATACTACAGAATTCTTTGTGGCTGCCATGTCCTTTCTTCCTCTGGTCTGCCTTTAGATAATTCCTAAGCTGATCACAAATATTTCTTCTCCAACAGTGATAAAGGCAGTATCTAACCTGGAAATTCAGGACCAGACTTTATCTGATTGGTATAAACTTAAATGCTTGGAAAGATAAGCACGATATAGTGATACAAATAAATTAGTCTTACTACAAAAGCAAACTGAGTCCACTGTGTCTTCAGCACTGGGGAAGAGAAAAACCCAACCAACCGTCGTGTGCACAAGTTCTGTTTGCAGTGTGTCCTAAAAAAAGCCATACATATGCTCTAGAAGATACCAAAAGAAGGTACCTTTCAGATCAGTGGACCCTTCACCTACTCTCTGCCAGCCATTCAGTTCAAATCTCAGAAAAGAAAACATTTAAACTYTTTGCAACAAGCAGTTGCTGTAATCAGATCAATTACGGGTATTAACAATATTTTGAAAAGGAACAGAAATATCTTCAAACTACAGAGATATGTTCTCATAACCTCTAACTCACTTGAAAGGAGGGAACGTGGTCATATACCAATTGTAGTGAACCTTAACTTTAACAGTTTTATTTTCAAACTAGTGTATGATCCAGATAAAGAATTGCACTGGCTGCTTTCAAATGAATTTTAAGAAATAAGGTTATTTTTTCTAAGGAGTTTTCTTTCCTATCTTGCTATCTGTGGCAGGAGTTTGCAAAGTGCATTGGAAGCCTTCTGTTTGTGTACATTGTTTTAACAGAAAATTAATGGCCAGAAGCTAAGCAGCTGAAGACTAACATCTGTGTCACATTTCTGAGATGACTCTAGTCATGTCATTATAGACCTCTAAAAGAAACACCATTATATTTTTGCGACTGTTTCCTTTGTATTGTGAAGAATAATTTATCTCTATTCTGATGACTGCTTAGACAACTTGTTTGCCTTAGCAGCTTAATCCATGTCTGTCCTAGTTGGTGGCAACAGCTTAAACAGTAGAAAGTTCACTACAGTTAAGAAACAGGCTGACAAAGGCTTTGAAATGAATTTCAGCCTCCAACAAGCAATTCTAAGAACATGAACAAATTATTGTAAATATTGCATCCTTCTTGTAATGCTCAACATTGATTTTTCTAGATTAGCCCTTTCACCTTCCCCCTTCCATTTGCTATCTGCACTACATCTCAGTAAGTGCTGAGAAATCAGAAAGTGAATGAGATCTTTCATTGGAAGTTGTAGATTATGATCTTGATCAGAAGCAAAACTTCTGGCAGTTCACACCAAGCACATATTTTAGAATATGTAACATCCTGGAATAAAAGAATATCAAAATTTCATATGTAAAAGACATTCTGAGTTCTCTTTTCAGTCATGTTGATTGTTTTGAGGTCACTCAATTTCTTTTAAATAATGACACTGAACACTTGAAACTTTTAATGACTACACATTCTTCAAAGTTCCCATCCGCTCAAAAGCCTCAAATCAAAAAACCTAAGCAAACTTCAACCATAATGCCAGACAAAGTCATAAACAACCTAAACAACAAGAAAATATAAGTCAAACTTAGTTATGGGAAATCTAAGTTAA
Source organism: Rhea americana (assembly GCF_003343005.1). Lineage (NCBI taxonomy): Eukaryota > Metazoa > Chordata > Aves > Rheiformes > Rheidae > Rhea > Rhea americana. The sequence goes on from NW_028185173.1 coordinate 417,995, forward strand.
TTTATAGTGTACAGAAAAACTTCCATAAAAGATGACCCTAAGGAAAGATTAAAAATTTCAGGCTTGCTGATGATGTGAGAAACAGTCAGTAACCATTCTAATGAAACTGCTTAGTAAAGCAAAATTGGTCTGCTGTGTATTCACTCTGTCCCTCCTCCAGTCCTGGGTATTATTTCCCCTTTCCTTAGTCTGTGCTTGTCTTCTAGTATAAGCCAAAAGCAAAAATCCATCTGCTCCCCAAATGGAGGCTAGTGCTGTTTTAGGGGGTATCTTACTGGCAGTTAAGTCATTGATTTATTTTTTCATAAGCTGATGAGTCAACAATTATTTAGGTTTTGGGAGTGCACTTCTTTCAGTACCGGAAAATAGTTTTGTGTTCTTTACTATCTCATTTGTGAGTCAGCACAGTTGCTCTTTTATGGCTAAATCTTGCCTGTGCACCTTCTTCTGTGTCTGCTACATCCACCCCCACACATTTATATTTTTGTCTCTGAGCCTGCCTTTCAACTCAGTGCACTCAGTATGTCTCACTTTCCAAAAATCTTTATCAACTTTGTTTTAGATAGAGAGCCTGTAGGTGCTATCCCTAGCTCCTCTTGCTTTGTCCCCTTGGGATATGTGTCTCTTTTTCAGATTTTAGTGCTACATTTACCCGAAATTTCAGTAGATACCCCGGCATCTCCTGCAATCTGCAGTGGGATTTCAAAGTGTGGATCTAGACCATTAGACAATTTTCTTTGTTTACAGTCAGTGAAAACTGTGATCAGTTGTAAAGAACACAAAGTAGTTTGGCAACGAGTAGGATTTCTCTTGTAAATATGAAGTTATTTGCAGTCGTGAGCCTTAAGGCACTACTGTCTCTGCCTCTTCCTAGGCTTTTAATTGAATTAAGCATTCAAATGGGTCTGTGGGGAAAAAAAAATCTGAAATTTTTAAGAAAGGACTGGGTACAAGAACTTTCTGTAACATTTGTATTTGATTAGACTTACACATACTTGCCCTAAAAACCCTCTCTGCAGAGTGCTTACGCCCGTGTTTAAGCGACAGGAAAAATAATGAGTATGCTGTTCTGCCCGGATGAGCACAGTACTAGCATGGCTACATTGTTTCTAGTAGCTAGAGTAGTTCAATCGCAACACTGGTACCAAGCTTTAGTATAAAGAATACACAAGGATAAAGTGTAAGGAATATGGCTCTTCTGAATGACTCATCAAGTCTAACAGCATTAGTGTCACTCGAAGATGGTCTCAGGAAAACAAGGGCTCAAGTGCTTCTGGCTTACCAAATATCATCGATATTTTATCGATTTTAGTCACTGTCAAAGCTTTGTTTCCAGACCTGCCCATATTTAGTAATTCTGCTCCGCAGAAAAAAAGAATTTTGCCCATGCACTTACTCAGTTTATTACAAGAATGGGAAGACACAATGCAACTATTTAATGCCTCAGTGAGGACAGCTTGCTTTCCCTGTCCTCCTTTGTGCCACTCCCAGCAGCCTATTTTAACAAGTCCTGGATATCACTCTCTTTCCAAGTGCTGCTTCCTGTTACCTGCTCTCTGTGGTGCTGCCTCTCTTCTGCCTTGAGACTACCTTGGTGTGGCTCTGTTCTTCTTCACTGCCTCCTTCTTGCTGCTGCAGTTACAGTGCCTTTCTCTTTTGAAGTGCAGCTGGTAACCTAGAATTAGAATAATGGCTTGTAATATAAAAAACTATTTTGCATCAATATTAAGTCTATGCTAAAAGGTGTAAAAATAGGGAACAGTTTTGAGTACCACTCTTTGAAGGTTTATTCCAGCAATATAAGAATGGAAGGTGCTTCCCTGACTAGCATGTTGTTATGTTTGCTGAATCCCAAGCGGAAGTGGGGGCAAATTCATATTCAAGTACAAAGTATTTTGTACTTCATCTTAATGACAGAAGAAAATAGCTGTGCTTGTAAAACTACAGAAGTTTGTTTATTTTTTGTGTGGTAGGAGAGAGAGCAGTAAAGAGAAGGGATGAGACATGACCTGGGCTCCAAATTGTGCCGAAGGGTAAAAAGTGCTGCTACCTCTATGGGCAAAGGAAATGTGTTGGAGGAGCTGAGAGGGCTTGTGAATGCTGGTACATGAGAACTTAACATCACGGTAACACCGAGACAGATATGCTCTGTAAGCTGAGAGTCTCTCTTAAAAATCCATTCCGAAGAGAGTAAAAGAGATCTCTGAAACAAAAATTTTCTTAGGTTCCCCTTGATTGTTTGAAATAGTTACATCAGAATTTGAGAGATTAATGAACTACATCCTACAGTATCATTCTTATTATTCATTCTTAGCCTGTAACCTTTAGAAACACAAAGACCAGTAACTTTTGCATGAGATTATCTCTTCTTTTTGCACACTTAGGATATAGGGACAGATTTGTAATAAGTTTTCAAAGGAGATTATGTCATTACTTATTTTGAAAACCTTATTTGATGTGTTTAAGCATACAAGGTAAAGAAATGCAATACTAACAGACACTGTCTTTTACCAGAACATCATCTTGGTTCAATTACAGGAAAACACAATACCGCTATCATTTTTATATATTCATGAAAATCATGAAACCTGCACATCCTGTTTATCACGTACATCTTATAAGCTCAGTGATTTGTCTTATCAGTGGATTATACCGTGCCTCACCTGGAGAATGCATTTATGACTAAATGACATGGCAAACTGTGGGTGTTTAAGTATTTTGATTCTATTCCTACCCTAGATAAGTATGTATTGACGTGCTCATACTCTGTTTTTACATAGTTACACAACTGATGATTAACTAAGCGTTCTGCTCTGTTGTGGCTCCCTTCAGTGTTTCCTTTACCACAGACCTGAGCACAGTGCACTATCTGGCTGAGTGCAGTAAGTGTGACAAAAGCTGTGAACAGAGAACTATAGCTATGTATGAGTGCCTTCCAAACAAATATCTACAGCGTATGTTTTGCTTTTATATCTATATAAATGTCAGGGGACCAAAGCAATGCAATAGAATTGATTTTCACAACTCTCATTGCTCAGTTTTTTGAACAATTTTTAATTTACCAAGATGGTGAAATGCCATATGCAAGACCACTGCATGGCTCTGCTTTTAGCAGTATGGTTAACAATAACACAGTTCTGTGTGCTGTGTCATTTGGATTTTCTGTGAGGGACTGGCTTGAAGAAAAGAATATCACCAAGCATTCAAAAATATAGGCTCAGACACCTTACCTGATACTTTAAAAAATTCAACATTATTTTTTGAAAAGGCCAACAAAGCATTATGAATTCTGAGGGGCTGCTTTTTTTAAAAGTGAGATGCACATGACTAACAGCTGGGTCTTCAACAGTGGGAAAATCAGTTGTATGACTAAAAATGAAACTCACCAATACTCATGAATAAAACCAAGTGGGCAATCTTGAACTGCTATTTTACGTTCACTAGGAAAGAAGACTCATCAGCCGTAAGAGTAACCTGTACCTCTCTGCACCTCTACAATTAACAAAGCAGGGCTTTGCTTTTACCTGGGAGGAAAGAAATCCTAAGTTGAAGATGTTTTTTTCTTCACAGTACAATAGTAGTGTTATTTTTATGACTTACTGGTCATTCTCCTTTTGTGCGCAATCTGTCACCAGCAGTGCACAAAATACCACTTTTTCTACTTTCCTAACAAGGTTAACTAGCCTAAGGTTCATAACTTCATAACTTTGAAGCCTGGTAAGAAAAAGGTAAGAAAAGATCAGTGTTTAAGGAAAAGGCAACAAACTGAACAACAAATATTGTCAAATGTCAATATTTATTCAAATATTGACAAGTATCACATCCATTAGTGCTATATAAGACATGCTGCCTGATCAAAAAACGTTTAAGAAAATATTTGAGTTTGCGTCCTCAAAACTGTTCTCTGATGCCAAAGAGCTCAGTGACAAAATACAGCTGGGACAGGAAAAACACAGAATTTCACTAGAGATGGGGTTAAGAAAAGCAGCCTCGTGGTTTTGAAGACAACGTTACAAGTTCTGCTCTCCTCAACTTCTCCCTTCGGGCTGGGGAGTCCTTCAGGGCGGTTCGGCTCAGAACAGCTCCCGTTTCACCCGGGAGCGCGGCCCTGAGAGGCACCGACCTGCATAAGCCCGCTGCGGCCCGTCAGAGGCACCCGAGCGCGGCCCGGCCCCGGCGGCCCGCCGCGCCTCCCCGGGCCACCACAGCGGAGCCGCCGGGCGGGACCCTCGCACAGGGCCAAGGGCGCGGGCATGGGCGCCGCGGCCCAGGTACGGGGCGCCGCGGCCGGCAC
>NW_028185173.1:422958-433643 GCF_003343005.1 Rhea americana
GCCCCGCCGGCGCGGGCCGAGTTGCCGGTGAAAACCCGCGGCTGGGAGGCGCGGCTCGGCGCCGGGCCTCGCCGGGAGGGTCTCCGCGGCCCCGCCGCGCCGGGTCCCGCCGCGCCTCCGCCCACGGGGCGCGCGGCGGCGCCTCCTCGAGCCTTTGTGGCAGCCGCTTCCTCAGGGGGCTTGAACGCGCCGCCGCGGCCGCTGGAGTCTCCGGCCGTGGGTAATCGATACAAGTTATCTGTTCACCCCCGCCCCCTTCCCCCGTACCGTGTCCAAAAGCGGCTGGACCGACGTGCAGGCGTGAGGTAAATACTGCGTGTGCGAGGCTCTGTACGGAGCAGAAGTGGCCGCTGTACCAAAGGTTGCRCTCTCACGCAGGGAACGGTCCTGTGCGCCGGCTTCTGCGGCCGAGGCTGCCCCCGTACTTGGTGTCCTCCGTGAAAACCGATTGGTTTTTCTGTTTTATGGTCCCTCGGAAAGGTGTCTCCCTTACAGATACTTCTCTAATGTGATGGTGATTGTATCACCTGTTTTATAGTGCTTTATAATTTATCATCCTACCCTGCAGTAACGAGTAATTGGTCAAAAATTAAATTATCCTCAATCTTATGCATRTTATAGAAAAAAGGCTTGTTTTCTGACGCCTGGAAAACTTAGCATGGCTTCCTTGGATGATAGTTTACAAAAARTATACTAAAGCTCTTAATTTGCATCATATTAAAGTTTCTGGGTGTTAGTTCTCTGGTGTGATGAGCCATCATATTCCCCTGGTAGGGTAAAATTTGCCAAGTGAGTTAAACCTATGAAAATACATGTTGTATTTTCACATGTGAAGTATTTGGTGGGCGATCGGGGTTAATGATCGGCATTAAATAGTGTTGGTAAGTGTTGTGATGCATAGACACTGGTCGTAGTAATTTAAGTTATTTTAGGATGACCTAGAACATTCTGGGTCAGTGCCTCATACTTAACTGTTCTGTTTGAGGATGGCTGCGAGTGCCTATTCCAAAAAGGCTTCATGGAAAATTTTTGTCTAATGGTACTGCTATTGCAGTGTGGATGAAACTTGTTCTGCAGACTTAAGGTAAAACTTCAAGGCTCATCAAAAGARTTTCTGCTCATAATTACCAGTCGTGATTATACAGCCTTAATGCCTGGAGGACTGGATTCTGACGTTCTTTACTTCTAGTTCCTGTATATAAAATGTTTGTACGCGAGGAGTTTCAGGATGAAGTATTCCAGGTTTGCCCTCTGCCAAGCAGATAACTTCTTAAATTTTGGAGGAGGCAAGCATAGTTGCAGGCTTTTTTGCTTGCTTTCTTGCCTGAAAGGTTGCAGGAAGTAGCTCTTCAAACAATTGCCAAACAGCTTTTTAGGGGGAAACATTAGTGTGTAATAATAATAAAAAACAGCCCTTGACAAGAAATGGAAAGAACCCTTTCCAAACTGTATTTTGGGGTATTTTAATGGTGACTTGATAGATAACCACCTTGTGAAAACTGCATGCAGTCATGCCCATGAACTTTTTTTTCTTTCAAAGTAACTCTTATTTAAAAACATATAGTAAAATGAGATCAAAACCCAGTTTGTTGGAAATTTATGGACTTGCATAGTTTGCTGCTCATGGATGTTTTTTTCTTAGAGTTGATAGAAATCTAGAAAAAATTGCCATAATTTTTAGTTTCAAAAATCAAATATATTTAAGAAAATTGATAAGTCCACATTGTTAGGAATGAAGGAAAGACAGAATCTGCTTCTGCAAAAGGCAGAATCTGTTTCTATATCTGTTGTTATCATGCAATTAAAATGTAATTTGCAGTTTCTCAAAATCAATTTCCTGCATCTTCCGACTGTATCCATATGTGTAGACCCCAGCAGATTCAGTTAAGTTTTGTATGGATGCAGTTGTAGAATTAGGACCTTGTAATCAGTGATTTTGGAGGAGGATCACACTTACTAGCAAAAAAATACCAGATGTGTTTTTTATTTAGACCTTACTGCAGATCTTATTTTAGTTGCATAAGAATCTCATTGGTAGATGCCAAACAGATACTGTTTTTTCTTATTTACCTACCTAGCAAAGACTCTTCCATAATTTTGCATCTTTTGTTGTGGCCATTGAAACTTTCTTTTTACAATCTTGTTCGTCAGATTTATGGTACCTCGCTTGCTTTTKGAGATCTGATGTGGCCTGTTTCCATGTGGCTTACTGAGCACACAGGATTGACTTCCTTTTCTGATCAAGCCGTGATGGACATAAGTTGCACTTGTGTTTCTTGTGTTGTCAGATTTACTGTCTTCCCCAGTCTTGACTGTTATGCAGTGACAACTGTACTGCTATGACTATAGCTAGGCAGTTGATCTTTTAGAACTGTAGTTTGTGCTGATGAATATTATATTCTGATAGGAACAAACATTAAATAGGATTTAAGTGGGACTTAGCCTACAAATAAGCTTTAAAACAAGTTTGAATTTGACAACCTGTGTTGTCAGAGTTTGCAGCCTATATGTCCTCTATGGAAGTGTAACCTTTAGAAAAAGCAAAGTAGCTGTTCCAAAGCTTTTTGTTTATTTGGCCCAGTTGTACCTTAAACAGTTTTAGGATTCCTGCTTAGTGATGACTTCCCTCAGAATTTATTAGTGGCTAAATTTACTGGCAACTTCATTCAGTCTCTGCCTAGGAAGAGAATATTTTGTTGCAGTTAATAGTTACACACAGTTGAGAAGCTTTCTGAACCTTGACAAAATAGGAAAACCTATTGTCTATAACTAAAAAATAAGATGTAGAAAAACAAGCTCTTATGTATTGAAATTTCTTGTTATTACATCCAGTCAAGATAATTCACTAACTACAGGTAGTATTTCCTTTTAGTTAAATAAACTACTACTTTATATATATATATATATATATAAAAAAGATATTTAGCAGGATTTTTTTTATTAAATTTTGATAGCTACTAACCAATGAGAACTATTTTTGAGAAAAACCGAACTAATCAGCTTGATCTTGAGAATAAAAGTTGATATAGCAGCTCTTTTCATCATGCTTTGGAATAATAATGAATTTGCCTTACTAGAACAGGAGCACATTACAATTTATATGTTAGTCTGACTTGGAAAGGTTCAGGACAAAGCTAACTGTTCTATRTGCTATGGTATTGTTAATTTTTCTGTTGCTTGATACACAGTTATGAATGATCACTCTGATAGTTCAGACATGTGAAGCATAATTTGCTAGCAGAGGCAACTTTGAGTGTGTAGAGTTAGCCAGGCTGCAGAAATAAATTAGCTTTCTGTCCTTTTGTGAAACTTCTGTGCTGGGGCTTTGCCTTGATGCTAGTGTTTGGCTAGCCTAGTTCTAGGTAGAGGTTCAGCTATAAGCCCTTGGGAGGTAAAATCTTCTCTCTTTTAATATAGTCTCTAAACCAGGTCTGCCCTGCTGGCTGTTGGTCTGCTTTGGGTCCCTAGTTGTTGCTATCATGGAGCTATACAATTCTGTAGCTTGTCAGTTAAAAGTAGTTAAGGAAGAGTAAAATTAGGAAAGTAACAGTAATAAAAATACCGGGAAGAAACAATGTTGTGTTTTTAAATATTTTACTAACTATAGTAAAAGGTAGTGTCTGAACTGTCAGGACTATTCGTACAGTATATAATCAGGCCTAAACTACTTAGGTGGTACACAGAGGTCTGCAACAATTACAAAGTGTCAGTCTGTGTAAATTCTCAAAATGATGTGGAGAGTCTTAAGCTAAAAAAAAATAGTAAAAAAAAAAAAAAGTAATAGCTTGTCTGGCTGGGTAGCTGATGGAGTTTAAATGGTGATTTCCTATGTCTGCTAGTGCTCTAGGAAATTATCTCTTGTTTAAATATGTTTGTCCCTCTCTCCCCACCCTTGCAAAGATGACAAAGCATGTTTTCTTGTGAACTAACATTAGGAGAGCTGCTATTATTAGAAACAAGAAACTATTGGCAACACTTAAAGAATTAACATTTTGAAGTGCCATTAGCACCTTTCAGTATAGCTTGCCCAAGTGTACCAATTAGGGATCAATAGAAAAATCAATTATAATTGGCATTTTCTGTTAGCTGAAAGAGAAAGTTTGAGAAATATAAGGGATCATGATGGTAGGCTTCATTGCTTGCTCTTTGTTTTGTTTTTGTCTTTCTTTTTTTCCATAAATCTCTGATTTTTGAATTGAGGAAATGAAGCATATTTTTATGTTGTAAATGCATTTTAACATTTTTTTTTAACAAGAATTCTCTACAGTATTACAGCTTAAAATGATGGTGGAATAAATATCAATATATGTGGATTGTTTTATTTAATGAGAGGTAGCATAGATGGTAGGTATGTTCAGGTAGGGGACTCCTTTTATGATGGTAATTTATTTTGCAAATGTATCAGTTTTATCCAGTTACAGTTCAGAAATCTGTCAGATGCTTTATTCTTGTTCTGCAGAAGAAGTAACTGTAAAATTCTCAGAGGTTTGAGCTAGATTTCTGAAGAATTTATAGTGTTGTTTGGCTCCATGTTTTCTATACTGGAGGGAATTTGATATTAATTTTACAGTGAAATGATTGAGCAGAGCAAACATTATTCTTGTATTTAGACCCTTGGAATTTTACAAATGTTTAAAACATCCTACAAAACTTGAACTGTTTTTTTTTCAAGTGAGACTCCCTAAAAATCTAGGGATTTTCCTGCAACAGAATACAATTTGACCGTACTAGTTAGTTCAGTAATATTTCATTTTGAAGCCATTTTACCAGTGGATCTTAAATGTCTTGAGTCCTGCTGCTTTGCATTTTTTTCTTAAGACACTAAGCACAAGATTTGGTAAGTTTATTACAGTGAGTGATAACATGACCTAATTTCAAGTTCACAGGTACATGTTGTCTGTAGTGTTGATGTATAAACTACTTGTTTCACTATTGCTTCTCAGTTGGATACACATTTAGAGTTTTGATTCAAAGGGGGGGGGGGAGGAGCTACATATATTTTCTGTCCAAAAATGTTCATGAATTTGAGAGGTGGTTTACTTTGAAGAGTATTAGTTGCTTATCTGCATCTATGCTTTTGTTATAGTTCTCCCCTTCCACTCCCCCCGTCTGTTCCTCTGCCATTCTTCCCTCAATCCCATGATTCGGGGACGAATGGGATGACCTGAGTTCTATTTTATTCAAATCTGATTGTGTCATACTGCTATTATTTCATAAATATCTCTGTTTTAAGATCCTGTATGTCTGTTGTTCAGTGTATTTTTGCAATTCTAAGGAATAACTCTGCTCCCCACTTCCGTGGGTGCCTTATAAGGCAATGTAAGTTAGGTTCTCTCTTGTGATATAAGGGAATGAACTTGAGCAGGAAGTTTGAATTGCTACATATCCTGTAGGATACTCTGCATTTCCACTCTTCCTGTTGATATTGTCAGACAAGGACCAAGTAGAAAATACTCTAATTGTACATTATCAAATTCTTATTACAGCTGACCAACTAATTATGAAACAGTGCCTCAGACTTCAGATAATTTCTCTCGTAGCTCTTCATCAGTATGGAAAACAAAGGGAAAGAACTTGTCTAATTCTCACTGTCATCCTATATGTAGAATTTGGCAGTTTAGACTGTGAGGATGAGTTAAGTCTGGTGGTATATATTTTTTAGAAAATACGTATTCAACCTTTATTTTAGAATGAACAATTACTTTGAAGCTTTGCTGATTGTTAAAGTGATCTTGGAACTGGTTGAAATAGAGACATGATGAAGCCTTGCTCGTTGCCATATTGCTATTCTAAGAACTGCTGCTGCAGATTGAGCAGAGATGTCTCTGATTCGTTTTGGATTCCTTCTTCTTTGTGAGGCCTGAAACCTATTAACTTAAACCTTTTTATTCCATTTCCTTATAACTTAAATTTTCATATTTATTTTTTTCTATTCATAGTTTTCCTAAATTTTGTAACATTTTATAATGTATCATCTTACTTTTCTGAAGCATATGTAATGATTTTTATAATGTTTTGAAAGTAACATAATCAGTAATACTGATATGTTCCTTATTTGTGCTTGAAACTGGAATGCCTGTTTTTTGGTATACTGTTGTTTCTAAAGTGGTATACTGAGCAATTTTCCAGCATATTTTGGAATATTTGTCAGAGTGATAAATTTAATTTTCAGTGTTGAAATGCATATGTGGTTGAGGTAGMTAACTACCATACTTTGAAAAAATACAGTCTTTATAGTGTTCTATATACTCTTAACAAGTACTTCTGCTCATAGTGCTAGCAATTGAAATTTCATTAACTTCAAGTAAAATTTGGTATTGTGAAAGTCTTACATCCTGTGATTTAAAATCTCAAGAATTACAGATTTAATTGTACCTATAAAACAATCAAATGAAAATTATTTATTTGTTATGGATCTTACTGCTTATATATAAATTAAAAATTCTTGTAGGTGAAAAACTAAATTGTTTTGTGTGAATATAATTTTCAGTATTTTGATAAGAAAGTATTTCTTTACAATCTTAGCCTGCTAGGAAAATAAGGCTTTAAATAAAGTTTTCATACTAATCCTAGTCTTCCCTTTCATAGTCAAGATTCTTCTTTCTAAATTGATTATGCTGCTGTAGTTGTGTTAAGCCTAATTAACTTCTACTATATGTGCACATGCATTTTGAGGCTTTTTTACTTGTGGTGTACTTCTACAGGGATAAAGCAAAACAATTGTGCTGTTGCTATTGTGTGGAGTAGCATATACAAGTTAGTTTATAGACGCCTTTACCTTACTGTCTGAGTGGTTCCTTGTTTATCACTTGCCTTTCTCATGTGTTTCCTTCCTCTTTATTTTTTTTCCCCTCTATATCTTTGTTTTCCTGCTGATGTAACTGGGTAAATCATGTATTTTCTTCTTAGATATCCTACATGTATAGAGGAATAATAGGCASTAAGATTGCCATTTCACATCAGACCTAACTGAATCTGGTTTGGGCTGTTACTAAAGGACTCCCAATCCCACCAGACACGAGTTTCTCCCCTCTTTTGTTTCAGGTCTAGCAGCTAAACAGCAACCACATGAGAAATTGTTTCATCTTGGTGAACCAGCCTATTTCTAGAGAGGGCAAAGGCTGGGAACCAGGATAAGTTACCAAATCAGTGGCTGTGTGACCCAGTCTGAGAGAAGTGCACAGTGCTTTCTTGCATTTACTGCTGATTAGATCTAAAATGAATCAATGTGCAAAATAATTCCTGCTCTTTTGAAAACAGGGAACTTCCCTCCTTTTGTGACTTCAGAATGTGTCTRTGCCTCTAGAAAAAATTAGGAGTGAAGTTAGCTAGATTCACTTTGCTTAGGAGTTTTTTGGTCTTGATGTTGTTGAACAAGTGAAAGGGATTAAGGTTTTTAGGGTTTTTTTTGGTCTACCTGAGAGCTGGATACTCGAATGACTTGAATAAATTTGTCTATACAACTGTTGATTGTCACTCTGTGATCTTGAAATACTAATGATGAGTTTTTTTTTTCTTTTTTTTTTTTTTCCCAACTGCATCAAAATCTATTGGAAATATTCCATACTCTGATCTTGGAAATGCTTGCTTGAGAATGAAATGTTCCACTGAGTTTATAGAACTATTCCTCTGTGTAAATTTTATTTGCAGATGTTTCTTTTTCTCTGTGGCTTCCATTGAAGAATGATATGCTGTCCTTCACTCTCTGTGTGCACCCCCAGTGTTGCAGTGGGCAGGCAGCAGTATATGCCCAATGGGGTCATCCAGGAAGTGGTTGTTATAGTATTTCCAAACCCAGATTGTGCTCAGTAGAGGAGAGGAAGACTTCTAAGGCCAAAAAGTGCATCAAGGATACTCAACAGAGCTAACAGGTTCCTGGCTTATGTAGGGGACGGATGGATGGCACCTTGGAAGAGATTATAGGAGGCTCCTCCCTACTTAAACATACATGTTTCCTTCTGAGCTACATAGTGCAGCTCTTGTCAGTAGTGTTATGTAGCAAGTCACTTGAACCAAGGCCTGTGAAATTTCATAAGGGTTGTAGTGGCATCAAACAAAATGTTTTTTCCAATTATAATGTTGAGGAAAAATCAAAAGCACACAGAGGACCAGGAGAGGGAGAGACAGAATAACCATTCTTTCCCAAAACCGTTGACGAGACAGATGTCACTTGTAAGTGAGTGGGTGAAGCAGACAAGTCTTGAGGATTGAAGGAGGGATTGGGAAAGGAGATATTAAACACACAAGGCAGAAAGCCTGAGAACACTTAATCACTTTTCTCCTTTACCCTTCCCAGATATTTGGCATATTTGTGATCCTTGTTAATAAAGGAATAAGTAATACCCTTCATGTACATGCCATACTAGGARCTTCAGCCTCTCACAGAGGGCATCGAAGACTGTACCTACAGCTGCCAAAGAAACTGGTCCTTGCTGTTTTAGTCTGGTTGGAGAGAGAATGTCTGTTCTTGCAGAACAGGTACTCTTGATTTAGAAGGTRTTGAGGACTGTGTAAAATCTGTATGCAGGGCTTGCTACCTTCCTGTGAAACAGCCAAATGCAAGTTTGACTTCCATTCTACATTTGGTAAGGCCATGATAGCTAGGCATGGACTYATTGGCTTGGATAGAGGCTGAGGGCCACGGGAATAAAGAATGCATCATCTTCCAGGAGCACACCTCATTGCCACTAATGGTCCTGTTTAGAAGAAAGCTACCAGCTTTTACTTTGAGTCTGAGGGCAGAAGAGTAGAAAACATGTCATGAGTCTGTTTGATGGGACCTGCTGAGATGTCAAATATTGTAACCCATTAGGTCTGTGTAACCGCTATGTGTGTGTAGCCCTTGTGATTTATGTAGCTATAGCTGTTCTTTACTGGGCTGTGCACCTGATGGGAATGTTGATTCTGTCAGTAGCTGGGAAACCTATAGAAAGAAGAGACCTGGATGACTTTGTCAGTGTCCCTGCATATTATTCCAAAGGAAGAGGACCTGGAGCATGAGTTCAACCACTATTTTGCCCATTCCAAGCCTGGTTGGTTACTTGTTTTCCAGGACTCTGCAAAGTGATGAACGCTTGTCTGGAAAGAGGGATGTTGTCGTCAGACTTAATGCAATCATTGAAAAGTCACGTTGCCAGCCCACAGAAGGTAGGTTCTGTGATGCCTGTCTGCATCTGCAAATTTTGTATCTGTTGTTGGTTGTCTCATGTCAGGGAAAGGGAGGTCTGGAAGGCAGACTCACGGTGTCTTCCAAGAACTGCTGTAGCTATTCACCCCACGTACTTTGGGTGGTCAGCCAGCAAACAATGACGTGTTATGTGGAAATGACCCGAGCAGATAAGAAAGTTTCTGTGTATGATGTCTTGCATGAGTATATTTTTGTGTGTGCTTACATACTATAATCACCTTTGTAGAACAGAAAAAGGCACTCTTTTTGCAGGGTCTTATAGCCATGGAAGGAGAGGCTAGTAAGATAAGTTTCTTCCATGTGATTTCAAACCACATGCGGAAGTAGACCTGTCTATCCCAGGAGACCAGACTAAACTGGTTTTGTAGTAACCTCCCCTGTGCTGCTTACAGTGGAGATGTATGGATCCTTGGCATTACCTGCTTTGACCCACTGATTTGTTTCTGTTGTGCCATATTTCTTGTTAACATAGGCATAACCAAGATAAAGCTGACCGCGATGCTCTCAGAGCCATCTTTTTACATAATTTTTGTGAAGAGACAAAGACTGTCTCAGGACTTTTGTGACATGAAATTCATCTGCGTAGTCAGAACTAATGACAGAATGTATACATGGGTGTTGGGAGACTTTCCTTCAAAATTTTTATTGTGACAGAAAATAGAATATATATATTTAGGAACATTTTAGAAGTGTTTTGACTATCTTAATCACCATAAAATACTTTCAAAGTATGTAAATTCTTAAGGTAAAGACAGGAAAGTAAAAATATATATAGTATATTTTAGTATGGTTGAAGGTGTTCTGGAAAATATTAAATGGTAGCAAGCTTAGTAGAATTTCTTAATACAGAATACTATCTCCTATCTAAGGGTAAGGGGGATGGTGATGGATGACTAGTTGTCATATCACCTGTATAGGGAAGAAGTTTGGATATTTACTTACAGACAAAGTGTCTCTGCAGTGAATCATTGTGCGGGTAGGTCAGTTTTTTCTGTTTACCTTAAATTACAGTATTCATATCAAATAAGCGGACATGTTCAACCTATTGAACAACTTCATTTGCTAATCATATCACTTGAGCAGATGTTTATGTTACATGATTGGACATATATCAGTGTCATCTATCTTATGATGGGGAGGATAAGTTTAAAAAGGAAAAAAATTTGTGTAACCTGACATGCCCATGAGTTCTTGTGTGTTGATTATGTGTATTTATTTTAGTTAACTGACAGCATCCTTGGAAGCGGCATGTGACAGATGAGGGTTCAGGGCAGCTTGTGAGCTATAACTGCTCCATTGGTTACTGCACTAAGATGCTGATTCCTTAGCCCCTACAAGGAAAGAGAAGGATATTTGCCTTTAGTGTAAGATACAAGTCTGTAAGAAAAAACATTTTCTGCCTTTCATCTGTAAGCACAAAGTGAGAGAAATTTTACTTAACTCTTAAATAAGGACAATTTTGCCCTACTCAGATTTTTTTTTTTTTTTTTTTTTTTTT